>NW_027249628.1:0-111996 GCF_030848795.1 Temnothorax nylanderi | reverse complement strand
TTTATGACGGCCTTCTTCCTACAAGACGGTGATTTCTCCCACTGATATTACTTATTCGAGCTTTTCTTGGAATTGACCCGGAGCACGATTTTTTCGGATTTCCCCTCACGCACTTTCCACGACATGTCGCGCTAGCCCGTATAAAACTTGAGAGTGATATTTATCGTCTCGCAAATGACGCGATTGTGGAAATAACGAAACAACGGATAGTGATGAAAAATACATTACGATTAAATATATATGGGGTATTCCATGCCAAATCGACCAGGGTTTGACCCTCGACCTCTCGGATTTGGTCGGCGATTTTTTATGTTATTGTTCCACCTCTAAAAGATGCACTCTGAATTTTTTTTAAACAATTGATTTAGTTATAATTTTTTAAACCGACATATCGATGACCACAATTTAAAAATCTGAAAAAATTCTCAAAAATCCTGTGTCAGATATCAAAATTTTCAAGCCTAGGTCCAAAGTGGGCCGGCGTTCGCTTCTAATTTTTTCGAGCTTTTTTTGAGTTTTTTTTCGAAAAAAAATATTGAAAAAAATTAGAAGCAGACGTCAGTCCACTGTAGGCTGTTGCTTAAACATTTTTATATACAATACAAGATTTTTGAAAATTTTTTCAGATTTTTTCGACGCATTTTTTTTATTTTGGAAAATCGCTTCAAAAAAATTTGAAAAAATTCTCACAAATCTTGTGTTGTATATAAAAATGTTTAAGCAACAGCCTACAGTGGACTGACGTCTGCTTCTAATTTTTTTCAATATTTTTTTCGAAAAAAACTCGAAAGAAGCTCGAAAAAATTAGAAGCAAACGCCGGCCCACTTTGGGCCTAAACTTAAAAATTGCTTCCTCATAGAGGAAGCTTTGTGATGGTAAAAAATTTTTTTTTCGAGATTTTGATGAAAATAGGTTTAGAATGTTCCAAAATGTCGAAAAATCATATTAGTAAAAAATGTCCGGAAGTATGTATGTATGTGTGTGTGTGTGTACGGATTTTTTGTACACGCATCTACTTCTACAATTTTTTAGATACCGGGATGCATTTTTTTTTAATCGATAGAGTATCATAGAAAGTATGTCCTCCTCAAATTTTATTAAGATCGGTTAACCGGTATAGATTTTAGGGGAATTTTTTTTTTAGAAAAGTGTGTTTTACGCTATAGCCTTCTCAATATTTGAGATACCGTTTTATTTCTAATTCTACTATATTTTTCAGTTTTTTTTACCCCTATTTCATATATAATTAATTAAGATTTGGTTAATTAGTTCTGTATGTATGTATGACCGCGAACTACTCATTCGTTAGTGGACCGAATTTTTACCAAAAGTATATGAAGTAGGGGTAGAATTTCCCGAGGAGTGCCATAAAGTGTATAGTTTTTCGTTACCGATTTTCTGGAAACCTGAGGAAGTTTCTCACAAAGCTTCCTCTATGAGGAAGCCAAAACAAATAAATACAAATAATTATACATCAAATAAAATAAAAGCTTACTCATAGAGGAAGCTTTGTGAGCGAAGGTTTCTACTTGCACATTTAAAAAATATAAAGAAGCAATGTGCAGGTTTCTACTTGCATAATTAAAAACTATGAGGAAGCAAAGTGCAAGTTTCTACTTGCACATTTAAAAACTATGAGGAAGCAAAGTGCAGGTTTCTACTTGCACACTTAAAAACTATGAGGAAGCAATGTGCAAGTTTCTACTTGCACACTTAAAAACTATGAGAAAGCAAAGTGCAGGTTTCTACTTGTTTTGATATGTGACTGGTCGATTTAGCATGGAATGCCCCATATATAAAATGAAAAGGAAATTTTCCCTCTTTTCCTTTACCATTGGAATCCGCTGCATATTGTTCCCATATTTATCTAAAGCCGGCTCTGCACGATATACGTATATGACAACATTGACCAATGTGATATCGTGTATATTTCATATGATCAATTTACATACATCACGAGCATGGCCATACTGGTATTGGCCAACGGTGATTTTTTTCGGAAAAAGAAAGGAAATGGTCAACGATACCATTTGCGTAATTGGACACATTTGGAAAAGCGAATTACAGTTTATAGTATGTTATTTAATTATTTATAGTGATTTTGTGACGAGAAATCAATATTTGACATTCTACCGAACCGAATTTTAAAAAGTATATAGTGAATATTAAATAATTAAAAAAAAAAACACGCACGCCCACGCATACATATTCTCTTATCAAACAAAATAGTTACTTCAAAACAGCTAATTAAGTTTCCTGTAAAATAAAACAATTAATTTATAAACTATTGATATCGCGACAATGTCTGTATGGGATATACAATCTATCCCATGCGTTGCCTGGCAGAGTTATTTCTCTGATAGAGGAACACTAATAAATTGGCTTATTGGATTCCGTATTTGGTATCAGTTATCGATGACACAAAATAACGAAGTTGCGTCATCAATTTGAACGGAAAGGCAATGCAAAATCCCTTAAATAAACTAGAGATTACGTAATATAAATGCAGATCAAATAAACCCCAATGCGCGAATCAAAGTAATGACGGGATAAAATTTCAGATTCGGACGTGAACAGCCGCTCCGACCTAATGACGCGTTACACCGACTATTTACGGACAAAATGAGAAAACGAGACCGTTGTAATCCCAGCCGGTAGGCGAAGGTTAACGATACGCGACGTGGGACACCGCCACGCGTGCTTAATTGATTTCCTCCAGTCGTTGAAAACTCGCCTGTAATTGAGCAGGACATTAATAACTCCGCGCACTGAATAATTCGTAGAAACGTACGTCCCCAAGTCTCAGGACGTGCCGGAGGACTTATCGATTTCAGATTAGTACGTAAATTGGCAGGCGAAGAGAGAGAGAGAGAGAGAGAGAGAGAGAGAGAGAGAGAGAGAGAGAGAGAGAGAGAGAGAGAGAGAGAGAGAGAGAGAGAGAGAGAGAGAGAGAGGGTGCAGGCTTGGCGAGGATGCTGGGGGAGGGACGTGCTCCCGCCCACGCATCTGCTTGTCCCCAGGTCATTTAGGGATTCATTTTGATATTCTGGCTATTCCCCTCCTTTCTATATCGAGCGCTTTCCAATTGGAATTCAGCCGCCTCGTTTTGTTCTATCTTTTCCCTACTCACGCTTCCTTGAAGTGTAAAAGCGTTTTCAAATTTCTCTCATTTCCTGAAAACTCGAGTATCGTCGACACTTCCTTTAAGACCGATTCTTCAGTTTTAAAGCTCGAGTGTGAGGGAAGCGAGACAAAAGTTTTGTGACAGATGCCGCAGAACGACCGACTTAAAACTTATTTCGTCGAAAACAGAAAAATTCGATAGCCAACGTGTCAAAAGAAGTACGAAAGAGCAGATTCTGAAACGTGAGTTTAAGTAATTTCAACAGTTGGACCTGAAATATCAGCATGATGTTGCATGACTCCATGATAGTGTGTATCTTACATTTCCTTTTCTCCACACGCCTTCTCTTTAGCTAGACGAGAACATTATCCCTATTATCGCCAGTCGAATAGGTCCGGGTTCATTAACCCGAGATACATCGATATATCGACAGCGGCTTTATATCTGACTGCCCGACTACCGACTACACCTGATCGCACATGCACAAAGCCATCTCCATTTTTAGGACAGCACTCGTTTTTTTCATCGATACATCGTATCGGCCTTGATGTCGATTTGCGTTGACCTTACATTTTGTTTGAGAGATCAGTAGGATGGTAACGCGATATCATAAGTAATACGAAACCATCAGTAACGCGATATAGCGTCATAGCGTCATTTTTAACGATAAAACTTTGCGTTCGTATCGTTTCCGCGAGTCATTCGCTGCGAAAACTTTCGGGCAACTTGTATTGTCGTACTTTTAGCGCTAAATGTAATGGCTTGGTTTTTTTTGTCCTGCAAGTTTTCATGGAAAAGCTTTTCGTCTTCTTTTTCTTATCCTGACGCGAATCTCTCGAAGATTTTCCGGACTGGAAGGTTTTTCGTAAAAAAAGTCGACCGTAAAGCCCAGATTATATCTTGTCTTATGAATCTCCCGATATCTGGTCGAGGCGGGACGCTTTCCGGATTCATGGGAAGCACTGCGGGGGATTTTTATTCGACTACGAGAAAGCGGCGGATAATAAAGTAAATCTTCATCTGCAACCCGAAACATTGCGCACGAAGATTACTGGAGGGAAAACGTTTATAGCGTCGAACCGGCGCGCATTTTGCCATTTGCCGTTTATTATTGTCGCAGTCTGTTGTATTTGCGCGCTGTGGAAATCGCGCGGAAGTTGAGAGGCGGAAGTAGAATGGATTTCGGTAGAATGCCCGGCTTTCTTTTATTCGAGCTAAATGATCTGTTTGAAAATGCTTTTATCCAACTAACGATTTTGTATGGTACATGCGATACCAGGTCTGGTGTTTCGTGTAGATTGCTGCACACACGAAAAATAAATCGATGCTTGCAATAGTTAAAACATTATTCGATAAAATCTTTACAGTTTCTTATTATATCAATATTCAGGCTTGTCGATTAAATCTCTGTGCTGTCCCGTTATGAGAATAAAAAAAAAGAATTCGGAATTATAATGAGCTTTCGAATCTCGAATTTATTAAATATAATTAAAAACTTCGAGTTGCAAAATTGAACATTTTTACTCATTGTCAGCTTGTCTTAAGAAAAAAATTAATTTTCTGTCCACAGTGATAACTCCAAAATTTTTATCTTGCTTCCAGAGCTTATATAGATGTAACTTATAATTCTGAGTCGTTCATTTTCTTGAATGTTAGAGGGTGAACTGCACAGAGGTGTTGAATATCTATCAATGCCAACGACATTCGGTGAATATATTGTCATCAATAGCGATTTTAAAAATAGCTTAGGTAAATGTGCCTTAATATACGAACGAATGTTTCTGTGAGTTAAGTATCCGATATTCCTGTCGACTTTTCTTAATCCGATATGCTTTGATAAATAATGAGAGTTCTCGTTGGCGAAGTGTATCAAAAAGACAAAGCATTAAAAATTGAACACACTATAGAGATATACGAGCAAGGTAGCTATTTAAGAACGTCAAGTAGATATATATTCCTAAAATTCCTAAAGTTCGCGGATACCGCAGGCATCGAAGAAATTGAAAAATCCGATAAGATTAAAAAATTCGAAAGCCCTGAAAGCCCATTACATTTTCGTGCAGGATCTAATTTCTCAATAACTTGCAGCGAAATTTATAACTGTTATTTAAACGGAAATGTATACGATTCTATTCGCAAACTTTTTTTGTGGTCTAATTGCGGCATGTATATATACGTAAACGAGAAGCATGAATAATTAAATGGAAAGATATAGAGACGTAAGCGAGTTTCAAATTATATATGAGCAGCTTTCCTTTTAATTGTAAGCGTAGTAGGATGTTAAAATTTCGCTTAAAAATTGCAGATTTTAAAACAGGAATCGCGATCAACGATTTTCCATTTTTACATCGTCGTTACACCTATGTTACGCGGTATATATTGGAATAAAAAGTTTTTTTTTCAGAAATTTAGTTTGTAATTAAATTCTCTTATGTCTATGTAACACACTCTGTCGTGTCTGTTACATTTAAACGAGATAAATGAATGAAGGAGGTATAAAAAGGACAATTTACGGGATGTTTCAGTGGGCGTGCGGGGGTGACTGGAGTGATGGGATGGGGCCAGAGCCCCATGGAGTTCGGGTAGACCCGTCTCCGGCCCAGCTCCCCAGCCCCCTCCGCCATCGATATCGACACCGCTCCTGCCAGCGTCGCAGAGGGCCGCCTCGATCGCGATGGAGGCCTCTAGCAATCAACAACAAAAAGAGAAGGAGCCACGCGTTCACAGGCCTTACGCCTTCGACAAGGTATATTCTTTTCTCGCGCGCGAATAAATTGTTTCCTAGTCGCGGCGCTACAAATATGATGACTAAAGGTCTCTTGGGACCCTATTGGAGTCCTAACTGATCGTAATAATAATTAATCGATCGTCGCGTTTGATCTCTGGCGCAGATGGAGGGGCTGGTGCGGGAGATGCAAGACCCTGACAGAGGGGTACCCGTGCGCAGCCAAAAACAATTTCTCACCTCGATCCCCTCAGCGTTCATGGGTGAGTGCCATCGGTACTTGCGTTGTGGAGTAAACGTAAGCGGCCATCACGGCCAGGACACTACAGTAGGCTGCCTGCGTGTTGCAGGTTACGACCTCATCGAGTGGCTGATGGACCGGCTTGCCATCGAAGAATCAGGTACGGGCTCGTATGTCTACTACTGATCGTTGCCGGCTGGCTCTCCCGGCTCTCCGCTGCTGTGTCGCTCTTTCCCTCGCTCACTCGCTCGCTCGGCTCGGCCACGGCGTCTCCTCGACACGCGCAACCGTAACGCTCTGCCTGAGGATATGCTAATGAGACACTATCGATAGTTTCGCTTCATAGCATCCGATCCTTTAAAGAATATCGATTATACACTAACCACACATTCTACACCGGATATTCTCTTTCGTTCAAGTCAAATATGAATTATCCGTACTGCTGATGGTTAATGAAAAGACGAGAGATTAACGAGAGAACTCGCAAATTTGTAGCTGTTTCGTGAGAAACGGTGAACTTTCTGCGGATTTTCTGCATTTCGTTCGCGGTTTTTTTCGCGCTCGCGCGGCCATGCAAATGAAGACCGTAAATTACAGTCCCGTTTCGTCGCGAAGCGAGCGTAATTTGCGTCGAATGAATTTAGAGAATAAATGTCTTCGTAACTCAGAGGAATAACGGAGGAATTCGCGGATAATGTTTATGGAAATACCGATGAATCAATATTTATCTATACGATAGGTTAATCGAATTAATCATTCGTTAATAATCACTTGGCGAGAGAGAAAGAGAGAGAGCGAGAGTTGGTGTCCTCTTCGAAGAAAGCTCATCGAAGCAACGCACAATCAGTTCCCTAAAAAATAACAAAACGATAATTTTATTGTGAGCAACTCTCGATGTATGTCCGCTAGAAAAACTGTGCGAACCGACAAACTCAACTAAAATATGACAGAGTAATGTGGCATTGTTTGAGTGATCCGCACGACTCTAAGCAACACTAAGCGAGACCCTTAGAGATATAAGCGTTTCTTCATATATGAAAATGCATTATTATGTTTGACAATAGAGGCGGTCCATATTGCTAATCAACTATGCCAGTATGGCTACTTCTTCCCGGTGAATGACTCCAAGACACTTACTGTTAAGGACGATAGCTCTCTGTATAGGTTTCAGGTGAGTCGCAGAGTAATTAATTCGAAAGTAATTAAAAGATAAAACTTGCGCGACTTATCCGCAATCATTTAATCCTCATCTGAAAAATTAATACGCGTAGACACCCTATTATTGGCCGTGGCAACATAGAACCCCCGACAACGTGGAGTACGCGATCTATCTGGCTAAACGAACTCTGAGGAACAAACAACGTCACGCTCTCGAGGATTATGAGATCGTATGTAAATTTACGTTGCTAATTACGTAGCGATAACACAAATCGAAAAACTCACATTTCGAGGACTTTCTTTCATAAAAGAAAATCGTCCCTATCTTTAGGAAGCTTTGAACAGCTTGCGCAAGAACTTACAGAACAAATGGGACATAATACAGCTACAAGCGGAAGAACAGGTGAATAACTATTCGTTACTATCGCACGCTTAATTTTCATCAATAGCATTCCGGGAGTATTGTCCCGCGTAAATGCCAATTCCGCATATTCGAGCACGTGACTCCTTGAAATGCTGCTGATTGTGTGGGCTCAGGTACGCCTATCCAAGGAGCGTAAGAAAGGCGACAAGATAGTGAGCGACTCCCAGGAACGAGCATTTTGGAGAGTCTATCGGCCGCCACCCGGTTGTCTCAGTAGCCTGGAAGTCGTGCCCGTACCCACTCGTTTTCGTCCTGGACTTCCACGACCTCCGTCACGCAAACGCACTCTCACCGATCTACAACGTGAGGTGAGCGTCAATTATATGTATATCGATCGGCAATGTTTCCGATACCGTTCTGAATCTCCCCGTACATAACATGCCCGTGTACGACTGTAACAGGTGGCCCTTCTACGGAACAGTTTGACACGCACGAGAATAAAGGTTTCGACTGCGATCGAAAATTTTAAATCATACTTTGAAACGTACGTGGAATACGATCCGATGTTCGTACAGCCGCAACCTTCCAATCCATGGATCACCGACGATCATATGTTTTGGCAACTGAATAGTCCCTTGTAAGTAATTGAAATCTGATATCGCACCTATGGAACGCGGAAATTTCAATTATGTACTTTTTTACGCCGATCTAGAGTGGAAGTTCCTACAGAGAAACGTGTTAAACGATGGGCGCTATCGATGGAAGAACTTATGTCTGATCCTACAGGTAAAACTTTTCCGTCGCATTAATAGAACATTACATATTCATTCCGCAAGCAAACTCACGAGCGCTATTCTGCCGCAACAGGTTTACAAGAATTCACGAATTATTTAAGAAAGGAGTACAGCCACGAGAATATAAGATTTTGGCTGGCGGTCAAAGATCTCAGGCATAGTTTTCAAGCACAAATACCTGACAAAGTCAACGAAATTTTTAGGTACGCGTTGTATTCATATGCTATGCTATGTTATTTCGTTATGTGAAAAAAAAAAACAATTTATTTGTAACCGTGACATTTGAAAATTCACGCAGAGAATTCCTGGCACCTGGAGCTCCCTGCGAAATCAACATAGATGGAAAAACAATGGAGAAGGTTCATCAGGAGATGAAAAATCCGAGCAGATTTACGTTCGATTCCGCTGCGGAGCACGTATATACGCTATTGCTAAAGAAGGACTGCTACCCTAGATTTATTCGTTCCGATCAATATCGTAATCTCTTAGCTGCGGGCGTGCAACCTCTGCAGAAGAAGAGGTAAGCTCTCGTCGAATCACGTGTCGTATTACGCAAGATACAACCGTATCTAGGAGTATCCCGTCTGTCGTCTGTTTTTTCCAGATTTTTTGGCTTCGGCGGCCAAGCCAAGAAGAAAGTTTCCTCCACTTCGACACCAACGTCTAGCACTTTGCAGCACGCTAATATAGGTGGCGGCGGCGGCGGTGGCAGACGTAGGGGAAGCGACCGGAGCCTGTCCGGAAGCGCCCACGAGCTCGCGATTTGCGGCGTCCGCGACGTCACTTCCGCACCGCGAGTTCCGCATTCCCATAGCCAGTCGAATCTCACCGACATCCCATACAGGTATGCGGGGTTTGGGGGTATGCCTGAGAGTAGGGTTTCCGAGAGAGATAATTTTTCTCTCTGTCCTACGCTCTGTCCGGCGAGATACGGGCTATTTTCTTGCGCTTTTAGCATGTTATCCGTTCACGCGATATCGGGTGGACGTGGCCGATGATAGGCTTATTCGTGCGCGTCGTATTTTCAGGGGAGATCTACCACGACTCGTAAAGATACCTTCGAGGCCTAGTCCACGTAGTATTCAGTAAGTCACCCCCGATACATACCACGGTTTTCTCAATTAAGTGTAGGAGCGGACGGCGCGCGCGGAGAGCGCTTAATAGAGCCTTCTACTCGCGTCTCCCCGTGCCGCGTGCCGTGTGCCGCGTGCCGCATGCCGCGGCTCTCGCATATCTCGAAATAACGATCGAGTTCGAACGAGCCCGGTCCGAGATACCCGAAGGGAGGGCAGGACGAGTTATTAACGCGCTCCGTTGCACTGCCGCGCCGCTCCGCTGTACCTTCGTATCAGACTTTGGCAGACCCTCTTATCTCGGTGTGTTTGAAAACTCTCGCACTATCAAAGAAATCCATTTTATGAAAAACTCACCAAAATGTGTGTAAAGCGTGTATCATTGGTAATAGTACTGTATGACAATATTGTGCCCGTTCTCCTTGATAAATCTCAGTGTTTTTGAATACTATCAAATCGTCCGCGGAGTGTCTCAAAGACACGTTATCACAGACAAATAGCTCATTACCTATTCTTTCGATCTTTCGATAGACGCGTGTCTCTCTTTCTCCTGTAAAGAAAACAACTGTTATTGACCTGTGTTATTTGTATTTTGAGACACTCTGTATAATTGTCTTGATGTCGATATTGTGTCGTCCGATATTGTGTATCAAGTTTATTATACCTCTGTGCTCATATATCTCTGTAATATTTTATGTATAACACATTACCTATACGTGCGATACTTGTCGAGCACATTATTTGCACAGCAAGAAAAGTATATGTACAAACTCTTTCCACGTTACAAAAATTTTTTTTGTGATTTACGTTTTCCGATGTGTCGTAAGAGTGTTTTTACAATGTGAAAACCCTGGCGTTTACTCGAATGCGCGACAAGAACTCCGATTGAAACGATTCCACGAAAGAACAAATCGCCCAGATCCCTACAGGATGCTCCGAAATTATTCATCTCTGCTCCGCTATGGAGTTTTCGAGCGGGATAATTCCGGAACACCCTTGCAACATTTATATGTATAAAGACCTACCATCTACCATCTTCCCTAGTCGTTGAAATGAGCCGCATGCATGTACCGACTAATGTTGGTAAAAAACACATATATACATTTATATACATATATATATATACAATATATATATGTGTGTGTGTGTGTGTGTGTGTGTGTGTGTGTGTGTGTGTGTGTGTGTGTGTGTGTGTGTGTGTGTATACGCAGAACACACGAAACACGCACACGAAGCGCGTGGTATCTCTGCCTTTAAGCAAACGGTGAAAACTAAATATAATAAAGTTCCTGTTGTCAGGGATGCTGGCGCGACGGAAGTGGTAGTTCGCCCTATGGACGACGTATGTCCATGGGAGGCCGTGCCGGGCCCGAGCACGGAACCCGGAGGAACGGGGGACACCGCGTCCTCTGGAAGGACAGCGTCAGCTGATCAGACTCGACACGTGTGGGACAGCGGCGGCTACTCGACAACCGCGTACTCCGCCGAGGCCGCACGCGCCTCTCGGAAGAATTCCGCACAGTTGGACTCGTGCAGCTCGTCGTCGGACGTCAGCCTTGCTATCGCGGACGTCTCCGAGCGGTTGCGGAAGTCGTGTAGTTTGCAGCATAGCGGTAGCGTAGGTCGGTACGCGATAATCAACGCGACAATGCGACGTAAGAGTACAGCCTCTAAATTATCCCTCTCCTAATTTTGAAACGCACAGGTACATCGACTTCAGGCCCCAGCACGATAACGCGAAATTATTCTACCTGCTCAGCGAGCGGCCGTATCAGGCTAGCCGAGATAGGTCGCGCGTCCGTGTCGTCCTGCAACTATCCGTCGCCCCAGCAGTCATTCGAGTATTCCCACGCGGTGGTGGAAAGGGTGGTCGAAAAGCTGGAAGAGAGATCGTCCCTGGAAAAGATAGTGCCCGAAGAGGAAACCGTCGCGGAAGCCATCGTCGAAAAAGAGAGCCAGCCGAGTCCTAAGTAAGTTCCTCGCGAGAACGCGAGACCCAAGGCTTATACGATCGAGAAACGAGATTCCGTTTTTGTCCCCCAGAACAACCGCAAAGGCGCCCTTGATCAGCATCAGTGCGATCGTGGGCGACCTGCCGAGCGACAATTCCACGATGGAGAACATCGACGAGGATGCGAGCGAGAGCTGCACGGCAAAGGACGCGGGGGAGATTGTCGCCGAGGAGAAATTGAAAGGCGAGGACTCGCGGGCCGACACCGGGGCGGATGTGTCGCCGGTGGCCGAGGAACCGGCGACGACTGAGGAGCTGCCCGAGGAGACGCAGGTCGTGCCTGTCTGGGAACCGGACGCCCAACAGGAGGACCGACCAGCGGCGGCGCAGGCAGTGCCTCGGGAGAAGCGTGACAATAATGTTAACGAAGTATGCCCGTGGGAGGATGAGTAAGTACCTGACCCGACCTAAAAAAAAAACCGCTTACGCTCGCTGTCGCGACGATCGCTTCCAAAAAGTTTCCTCTCACCGTACTCAAGTAATAACCTCAAGTAATAATGTTCTTATTCGTACGGAGCGCTCACTGTCTGTTTCAGGGAAAACTGTAGAGTGGATGCACCCTATGTAAAAACCTATGCGACTTTAGGTTACTTGTAATTTGTCGTTGATATTAAATCTTGCATTTTACATTTACAACATTCACAAATTCGATTTCCACTTTAATCCACTTTACTGAGCTCGCGTGTCCAGACCATTGCGCGACAGAAGCTTCGATCGCTGCGTTAATTAAGCCAAGACACAAGCATCTTTTGAGGATAAAGTTTACTTACGCGGAAGCAGTTCGAGGATTTAATAAAAATGACAGTGCACCCTTGCAGTCGCACGAGAGTACTGATAGCATTCAAATACTTACAGACAGATTTTCACGATGTTGCGTGCAATGGCAAGATTGCGAGCAGTTCGTTCGATAGAATCGATAACGCGAAAATATATATGTCGCGGGACGAAAAACGAGCATCGACGTCTAGTCTCTAACTTTGCATCGAGTCACTATATTTATATTGTACGTATGGCCTAACGATCCGATTCGTTTGCTCGAGATCATCGGGATGGATCCGTTTAGATCTCGATTAACGATCAAGGATTTGGAGCTCTTTCGTCCTTTCCGATTTTACTAGAGTTATTTAATCTCTACTATTTGTACTATCCTTGGTATACGCGAGCCACGTTGAAAGAAATGAGCAAAGCGATTATTTGTGACTTGTGAAAGAAAGAGATCGCGAGCATTATTGTTTAAAATTAGAGCGCAGTCTCCAATGTTGTTCGTAGATTAACGTAGATCAACGTAGATTAACAACGTAGACTAGGAAACCTAGAAGATGTGTCGCGTGACAAGTAGCGATAGATATCGTGTCTCTCTCTGTGTTTGAGTAAACGTTCAAAACGGCGATGTATCGCCGAGCAAAGTAGGAAGTAAATTCAAGTGCGCGGATTGGGAACTCATTATGATCTGTTCGTGTATCACGTGCAAACGCGCGCTCGTAGGGTGCTAGCCATTTGAGCCGTTTGGCCGCTCTCCATGGTCGCGCTTTTCCCGGATACCTCACTTTTCCGCGAGTCACACCTCGCGAAACTTTACGTTCCAATATCCCGATGTATTACGTTACAGAACGCGATTTCACCCTTGGAGACGTAATTGCTTCTCTAATTAACCAGACTGTGCGATTGACGATGTCGCATTGGAGATACTCTCAAAATATCTCGTTTACTCCCGAAATACATTATGTATCCCAATGCGCGGCGCGTTACATTATTTAAGTGCACGTATTAAGCCTTCGTCTTACTTACAATTAGACTTATCGCCTAGAGTTAGCGTGTTTTACGCAGTGTCTTACGAGCGTTCGATATTAATTATTGAAAAAATTATCGTGACCTGATATATATTAAGTGTCTATTTCATGTTATAGTTCGCCAGTTATAGTTGTCGTAATCGCGTCGCATTGATTAACATATCGGCGACGATTACGGCGATTTTATGGCGTTTCACTCGTTGATCCTCGGTTAAGCGAGTCGCGAATTAAACAACAACAACAACAACAAAAAAAGAATAAAACATGTTTGCGCGAATCTAAGTAATATTGATGTCGAAATGCCCATTGCTATCGGATCTCTGATTCTGTTACTGCCCCAGGATCTCCGATCCGACGCTAAAAATCGAAGGAGAGGCTATTTAAAATTAAATGCATTGTGCTCTTATCTGTATCTTATCGGTGTCTTTTCGTGTATAGTTTTAAGATACCAAAACGATACATAATTATTACACTAATTACCGACGACGTGTTTGTCTCGCGTTCAATCGCGAACCTTACGACGATTCTGACGGCCAAATCCTCGTTTTTTTCTCAACGAGAGGAAAGGATAATCAAACTGACGGGAACGAAGAACGATTGCCTAATTACGCTGCACTTTACACGAAAAGATGGGAAACGAACGAACGTGAAAAAAAAAGAAAAACATGGTGGTTCTAACGCATGCTAGTTTTTCTAACGAACTGAATATCGAATCTTTAGGTGACAAGTTATCTTCAAAGTTCTTCGAATTTAAGAATGTATCTGATCTGCGTTTATTTTCTACGTGCAATAGCGAGTGTAAAACAGATGCGAGATACACTCCGTTGACAATTATTTGAGTGCAACGAGCCGAGTACGACGGTCTGGACACGCGAGTGTAATCATATAAGGACTCTAAAAATATTCACGACGATCGTATTGTTAATTCAGCAGCTCAACTTAAGTATCGTAAAGTTCTTACGATAGATTAGCCGATAATAAGACTAGAAATAACACATGTCCCGTGATTGAGATATAAGAAAATTAATATATGATATACTTACTATACCGTACGATTTCGTTCGCGTCATATAGCGGTAACGAATTACTTTTCGATTCGCCCGCGTAATTTTATTGTACAAGCCGAGATAAAAGTGCGTCGTAGTCAAAAAACTTTGAGAAGACACGGAAGACGAGAGAATTCGGATGCTGGAGAAAAAGCGAATTCTAAGCAACGGAGGAACCATGGAGCAAATCAAAAAAGAAAAAAAACGTTACTCGCCTAAGAGGGACGCTATTCTGTGTAAATAATTTCCGATATCATCGCGTATATATTCGCTCTCTTTCGAATCTTGGAAAATATATATTATATTCATCACGCAAGCCAAAGACCTCTTCTCTCTCTCATATCGCGTCGAACAACGCAGAGGTGCGCGCAAGCTATATATCCTTCGTGCTCTGTTGCCGAAAATATTCCTGACATTTCATAAAATGAATTAAGTGAGTTAAGTGAAACAGATAAGATAATTTTACTGTTATTAAATTGCAACGAACGATCATCGTAAACATTTAGAATAACGCGAGAACAACTTCTGAGCCTTAAAGCTTTAAATTATGACAAAATAAATTGTACATTTTTCTAAATGTTAATCGCGATTGTAGTAATTATTTATTCAGTTTTATATCGAATCACGATCTCGTCTCCGTTAATCGCAAAAGCAAGCTACGTTCGGCAGCAGAGCCGACGGAGCAACCTTGACCGCATCCGTCATACCGTATTTTGTATAACTTGAAACTGCGACGTTTGGCGTACATCGATTACATTTTTAGCATACCATTGTCAGAATTGCAAGTTCAGCTCGGAAAGTTTCGTCGTTAAATAATGTTTAATATAAAACGATCTGAAACACACACAAATAACATCTCTTTGCTATTCCGACGTTGCGATTAACTCCTCAGCGAAGGGAATGGCAATTATTTCAAGTGCCGGTCAATCCGGAAGAGGTGACACTTTGTATGATATGACGGAACGGAAATGTGATTAGCTCGCATAATTAGCGTACGTAGGCGAAACGGTAGATACGAATAAAAAGTCCAGAATATCTTTCTAAAATAGTATATATTGCTAAAATATTATTGCGCAATGAGAAAATTGACTTGCATAAATTATTCGTGTTTTGCAAGTTGCACTTGTGAAAAGTCTGCGAGATCCGGTGCCACCGTATATATTGTAACATTATTTTATACAGCGTTTCTAAGCGTTTTGTTTTATAGTATGTTTTCGCGATTTGAGCAGAAATTGTAAATATTGTTGAAATAGTATTTATGTACGTTTGCCGCATGCATTTATAAATTGCAATTATATATATTTATCTAGATATAAAATGAGTAAGTGCGACACTTTTGTAGTAAACGCAATAATGCTGTCGTGTTTATTACGGAAGGTGTGAGAAAATGATTTCAATTCTCGTAACCTCGAAAAAATATAATAATTATTATCGCCGTAAACAGAGATTTAAAGAAGAAGAAAAAACAATGTACCGCGTGGATTACAGCTGACGATGAATGGACAGGATTACCCCCTTGGATCGGTGAAATGCGAGATATTTTTATTATTATTAGAAAATCTAGACAGATCTATCAAAAATTGACGGGACTTAGGCAACAAAATGTGCACCAATTAAAAGTTCAGCGCACTGTCGCTTCTACGCTGAATTAAGATCTAGTTGTCCCAATTGCCGCGAATCTACGATTGGTCGAGCGATATGATTCTTGCGATTGTCGAGTTGTGCGAAGTTACGCGCGCGTATACAATGAAGCGATCGTTAAAAGTGCGTATTATCACCCGCAGCCTAAGGACGCCATCGGTATAATAAAGATATAAAGACATAAAGGTATAAAGCGAGTGAAAATTGTTGCGTATTACGTTTTATTGCGCGTGCTAGATCTGAGATCCAGACGTTTGACATCTATGGACGTCGAATTCCTAATCGATTTCGGGCTATTCCGAGGAAAATTCACTTTCAGGGTCTCAGATCTACGAGCGGGATCGATCCGTTCGAGTCGGCGCTTGATCTCAAAAAGTCTCCCTGGCGGAGACCTGAGAGAGACAGGCATCGACATCCCTCGGTCGACGAGGCGCGATCCAAGGATCCGGGAACTCGGTTCTGGGATCCCTGAATCTCCCAGTCTAACTTTTCGCGTCTCGAAACCTTTCGCGATGGGAGACGGTCGGATTTTCGTGGCGCGTCGGCGCGGCGCGGTGTGTCGTCGCGCGTAGAAACGTGAAAGATTCATGATCATCATTTTCCCTGTCCTCTCTCCGAAATTGCATTCCGCCCGGCCCGGGAAACACGCGGCGTAATATTCACACGAAGCCTAAAAGACGAGAGCGCTAGTGACAATAGTGACAAAACGTGTGTATAAGTTGCGTCGTTGAATTTTTGCGAGAACAGAAGAAGGGTGAGGAAGCAAATTGCCCTCAAGATTGCCTCCGACTTACCCGCCCATTCCTCGTTTCCTAATAGATTAACTTGTCGCGTTGGAAGAGAATCGATGTCGTTCCGATTACTCCGATTATTCCGCCTCGATCATTCCCGCGATCAGTCTCGAAAGGTATATAAATCCGATCGTAATTTGCGATTCATTTCTCGTCAAATCTTGAAGAACCTTTTACGCTTCCGCGTGCTAACGACGGTTATTCGATACATCAAACAGGAGACCCGCGACTGTAAAATGCGCTTTACAAGAATACAGAAACGTCGTTAAAATTGCACTGCCAGCCAAACGATAGTTGAAAGAAAAAAAAGAACTATTTTTTTCATTATTTTGTAAGCAAAACGTCGAACGCCGATTACCGATAACGTAACGAATCGTCGGGGACAGAATGAACTGCCCAGACAACACGCATGTCCCAAATCGGGACATTATGTTCATTCTGGGTAACGATTGTTTGCGAATGTAATCATTGACGAGAGTAATCGGGTCACTCACCGGCCACAGTAGGTAGCTCCTCCGTCGTTTTCTCGTCCGTCGACTCCTCGTCCATTCCCTCGTCGAACACGTGTGGAGAGCGCGAGAACTGATATCGTCGATCATCCGCTAATTAACGTGATAACGCCTGGCTACCACTCCGAGAGCCACCAAACGCCATCGCGAATATCGGGAAACGATAGATTGATCACCGCTCGCGCCGGCTAATTATCGCTCCGTTCGCTCGATTTGCCACTCCGAGCCACCTCGACTGGTTCGCGACGCGCGGGCGCGGACGATGCACTCTGGAGTCCAGAGTCTGGACGGATAAATAACGGGAAACGAGATTGTTCGCGTCGTCCACTCGATCGCTCACCAAACCTTCCGAGAGTTCCGAGGTCCGTTAGGAAAGTTCCAACGACGCGACGGCAACTTCACGTCGGTCACGTTACGCGCTGCTCGCGACGACGATCGTCGATGGAGAATCGAGATCGCGTGGTTTAACCGCAGGCATGCACGTCGATCGACAATGTCGCGAGTCGCGAAGAACCACGAAGAACGCGCGGTCTCGTCTTCGGCCGAAAAGTACGCGGCGGTAATGAACGGAGATCGCTCGGCGGTTCGGCTCGGCTCGGCTCGGCTCAACGGATGTCTCGACTCTCAACTCTCGACACTCTCGATGCGCGTCTCCCCACCTCGTCTCGCGGTGGTTAAGCCCCTTGCACAATGCCAGGCAACAGGCAATAGGAACAGGAAATAACCAAAAAATCGTTAATTACAACCTAAAAAATTCGAATACTATGATTGGTTGGCAACAGGCAATAGGCACAGAATTTCCAACGTAACGGAAACTCTGTGTCTATTGCCTGTGTCATTGTTTATTCTGCATTTATACATGATTTCTGATTTCTATTCCCTGTTCCTATTGCCTGTTGCCTGGCATTGTGCAAGGGGCTTTACACTCGCAGAGCGAAGTTACGCGCGAGTCGATGTAAACACGCCGCGTTCGAGCCGGCCGGTCGGAGTCAAAACAAAAACTTTCACTAGAATAATATCAAAGTAAAGTCAGCTGACTGCTGTCGCGTGATTTAACGCAAATTTATGCAAAGCCGAATTCTATCGTGTTATCGCGGGAACAATTTTTGCCGATGGTAAAGACGCATTCGAACCCGATGCATAACGTCATTTAAGGCTCCTGGGTACTCGTCGCGGCCATGTTGGAATGTGACGTCAGAAGCGAGAAATGACACGTTGAAAATTCTTGCGTAGTATTTCCAAATAAAAAGATATTTGCTTAAAATAACACTACAGATCACTTCAGCACACTTTGAAAATACTCCGAGTTGAGGTTAAATCTACCTCTTTCCCTTGACAGTTAATAAATAGCCGTAAAACGAATGTGATGCGATGCAGGCTTGTGCGCAGGCGCATGACTAGATTTCGTATTACATTCATTTTACGGCTGTTTATTAACTGTCAAGGGAAAGAGGTAGACTTAACTTCAACTCGGAGTATTTTCGAAGTGTGCTGAAGTGACCTGTAGTGTTATTTTAAGCAAATATCTTTTTATTTGGAAATACTACGCAAGAATTCTCAACGTATCAATTCTCAACATTTCTCGCTTCTGACGTCACATCTCATGAGATGTCGGGAAAGAGCCCAGGAGCCTTAAACGGGAAAGTAATTTTCACGTATTTTCAATTAAAACACTTTGCGACGGTATTATTATATGTCTACGTTATAACTAAGATTTATGTAGTTTTCATTGATATGCTAACCCTGTTTGACTGTCAATGACGGAAATATCTACAAAAATAAAACTGGCCAAGACTGCTCTATGACGGAAATATCCGCACATTCAAAAAAGATACTTATACCGCAGCAATTAGAATGGAATACTATATTTTTGTTTTTGAGATCGCAAAATTTAAATCTGAAATCAAAATTGCGAAATTCAAAATGACGGGTCCAGTATAGCGGACCAAAAATACAAAAAATTTGTATACAAAAAATGTTTGACTTGCATAAAAATTTGTATTTCAAGGTTTTTGAAACCGCTAATTTCAAATTTAAAATAAAAAATCAAGAATTTAAAATGGCAAATTCAATATAATGAGCAAAAAATTTAAAATATGGTTTAATTTGAAAAAGTTTTGAGTGGTTTTTGAAGCTGCTAATTCTATTTTAAATTGAAATTTGTTAATTTAAAATGACGGATTTAATATGACGGCCAAAAAATTTAAAATATCGCAGTTTGTATAAAAATTAATTTATAAGAATTTTTATAAATTTTTCCGCCATTTTAAATTTTGACCTTAGATTTAGATTCAGCGACTCAAAAAATCCTCAAGAAGCACATCTTTTTTATAATTTTATTATCTTTTTCGTCAAAAGCATTTTTGGCTTACAAGAATTTTTTGCCTAACAGCCAAGGGGTTAACGATTATATCGATATTTTTCTGTCTTTCTTCTTTTTCACCGCTTTCGCCCTCTGGCATGTCCGCGTCAAGTTGGCAGGGCGCCTCTCGAATTTTTCGACGTGCACCTCGCACGGTTTCCGGTAACACCATCGAAATCGCTTTGCAAAGCGATGCGAGCGACTGCTTTATTCCCGGTTTATCGTTGCATTATTCCCGTGTTCCAAAGGCGTGATTGAGGGCGTGGGACGAGCGTCGGGTGATCTCGGACGGAATCGCTTCGATCAGTCGCGATTAGCGCGAACGCAGTGCAAAACAGTGAAAAATGGAGCCGTCGGCGTCGGCAGCGAGGAGGCAGCGGCGACGTCGCATCGGTCGGTGAGTAAACGCATCCGTTACGTTTGAACGAATGATCCTTAAGGGCCCGGACACACACTTTTTCGTAACAGTAACAGTAGGATTTCGACCAATCGCGTTGCTCGATTCGGGAACGTACGGCCGTACGTTTCCGAATCGAGTAGGGGAGACCGGGGCCTAACCGTCAGTTTTTTTTTGGTGCCGATTTTTAACAAGAAAATAAATAATTTTAGTTAAAAATGGTATACCACTGTAAAGAGTGAACCTTTAGCTACAAAATTTATATAGGAAATTTTTATCTACGTCGCTTTGTTTAACCGGTATAGAGCAAAAACGACAACGGTGGAAAAATTGAAATCTCAAAAATGTCGGGGTTTAACCGTCACACTACATTTTCAATACATATACGTACATCTAATCCTGAAAAATGATAGGATACATCTTAATAATTGTTTTTTAAGAGAAAAATATATAAATTTATTTAAAATTTTTATGCGAAACATTATTAAAAAATAGTTACGATGGTTCCTCTTTCCGCAGAAGTCACTCGCCCGACTTGTTTTACTCCTCGACGTCCGATGACTCTATTCGGTGTCTGAACGGTTTTAATTCCCGTCTCATCCATATTCCATATGCAGTGAGCCTGGAAATGCCCGGAAATGCCTTCGAAATGCACCCGGACTGCTTACTGACGGATTAACCCCAAACACAAGTTTCAGGTTTGATCGCCCACGAAATATTAGACATCAACGATAATGAAAAAACTACACTGGATTCGTGTTCAGCATGCATTACTCTTTATAATCACGTACCTCGAGATTTGGAGAGCAAATATTATTGCAGATATTACAAAATTTCCACGCGCAGAAAATGTAACTTTCACCTTCCGAAAACACGTTTGCCCTCGTAAAAATCATAACACGGCAGGTAGCCTGCCGAAACTCCGTTGGTCACATGGGTACCATAAGCAGCGTTTACAATGTTAATAGCGAGTTCGCACAATATACAGGTTCCGAGATATTTGATTTGACGGTTCAACCCCGGCGACGGTTAGGCCCCGGTCTCCCCTAACGCGATTGGTCGAAATCCTACTGTTACTGTTACGAAAAAGTGTGTGTGGCCAGCTTTATACCCCTGTTTATTCCAACTTGCGACGATTTGACGTTATTGCGTGGTAAAAAAAAAAGAGAAAAGAAAATTACGTGCGTAACGCATTACATGCATTCGGCACCGGATTACTTTCTGCTCCGCGGTTCTGCGAGAAGCGACATTATTTCCGATAACTTCCCGCGCGAGTTCTAAGGTTCGATCTTCGAACGATTCTTTCTTCTTTTCCTTTTACATTCTGACGCGAAAAGTTAACCCGACTCCTCTCGTAATCGCGTCGTCCTGAGGACGCGCTCATCGAGAGGATGTTGTCGACCCGCTCGTCCATCGATCGTCCATAAAATCGTAGTCTGATGCGGCTATCGCGATTAATCTGCGTGTGTCGCGATTAATCCTTTCATTCCCAATTTACATCTCTCTAATTTCGTCAAAGATGCAGCTGATCTGAGGAGCTTTAGTTAGATTTAATTAACGCAATAACGTGACAATATATTTTATTATAATTTCTAAGTGTTATCAAAATAAAGACAATAATTTATAAACGTGGTTTATTTTGCCTCATTATTAATGCATGAAATAATCCGTCAAAATGAAAAGTGCTCCGCTAATTGCATAATATTGCGTATCGATGATGCGTCACGGGAATGAGAGGATTAATGATAAAGCGGCGAGTCCTGTGGAAAATACGGAAGGAAGAGAGAGAAGGAGAGAGAGAGAGGGCACACGAATAATTAAACCGCAACCGACGGACGTTAATTAGTTGCATAGCAATTAGCAGTAAGTGACAGATAGATGATACCTTTGTATTATCGTACACCTCGCGCTAGAATTTGGCGTAGCACGAGTTTTATCTTGACGCGCTAATGTTACGCACTTTGGCGACGATTAATTATTATTATTATACGCGTATGAAGACGCGCCGATATAAATATACATATATATATATATATATATATATATATATATATATATATATATGTATATATATATATATATATATATATATATGTATAAAGAACATGTTATATATATATATATATGAGAGATGAAAGGAAGAGGAAAATGTTGCTAGCTAGCGTTGTAGACGATACAAAGATGGCTTTAGTGTATATAGTTTTGTAAAGTGTTAAACTATAGTGAGGAGAGATTTATGATTACATAATGTATAAAATATACTTAAACAATACATCGCTGCGAAAAAACGTATGAACTCGTACGTTTTTCTGGTATTATTAATTATAAATTCTCGTTGGCGATCGGAAGCGCGTGAAATTGGTGAACCGTCATCATTTCGTTAAACATAGCTGCATCCTGATATATCGTGCGTGAGGCCGCGGGGAATGTTGATGATTACGTATATAATATGTGATATACGCGTGAAATTTTAAGCTGTCAATAGAATGTCCTAATATTAAATATTATAGTGCCATTATACGGTTTCTTTTGTCCCTTCCCTCTTTCGCGTTTTACAGGAAGTAGGTGTATGCATTATATTTCTGTTTATTACTTCAAAAGACCACTTTAGACAATCTACAGATCACGTCGCATTAGGGGGATAGAATTCTATTTATAATTTTACCCCAGACAACAACGTCACGTGATTTTCACATTGATAAGTGGTGATTACCGGTCCTAGACGTCATGTACCCAATAACTGACGTTTAAGATGCGTGAATATTCTAACAATTTAAAATCAATAGCAATTTAAAATCAATTTAAGTCAATTTAAAAACGTTTATAATGCGTTTCAGATAGATCATTTTCAAATTAAAAGAATATATACGCAAATATCGGATCATCCGATGGGATCTGTTTCTCGTAAATAAAATATGATGAACGGTGGTAGAGATACCACCGAAATATGAGAACGGTGCATAAATCACGGAATTGCTCAACTTGTATCAGTTGTATCATGGAATTCACTCTTATAATAAAGTGGGGCACACTTTTGGATTGATCAGATTGATGTAACGTTAACGTAACCTTATTTTAGTTAATGGTACCTTTATTTTTGAAAACTGATAATAATTAAATAAACACAAATAAAATGCAGTGTATTTTATATAACACATCTCGTTTGAAATAAAATCATTTTGTATATAATTTTGATTTTCCTCTAGTTATTAAAACGTTTTTAAAACGTCATTAAAAGGCCAAAAAGGTCATAAAATCACGTTTTTTCAACGTCTTGAAACGTTGTCATCGGTCTGTGACTTATTCCTGTTATTTTTACGTCATTATTACGTGATTATAAAAGGATAATTGACGACTGACCAAAAACTGACGTGGAAATCACGTGACGCTGTTCCCTGGGACGTGCTGTGTAATAAAGAAAAACATTTAGAAAAATCGAAATACCCGCATATATAAAATATACATTAAAATACCTCAAAACAAAATATACGAAATACAAAATTATAAATCGAATTCTATCTTGAAATCCGACTTGAATCTCGGATCGTTTAAAATGGGGCTTTACACTTAGCATTCCTCGAAAGTTTTCCGGGAAGAAAAATCCACGATAAGGTAAGAGAAACGTTCTCTTGTGTACGTGTATATGTGTAAATTTTTCCACAGTATTATACGCACGCTCCGAAATTACAGTCAGACTTTTATTAATTCGACGGTATGCATATTCACATCCCACATTTAACGCTGCATGTAGAATGCCAATATCGGTCACAGTTTCAATAACAGTTACAGCGATCGGTCGGGCAATTCGACGGATATCGCATGCAACGTCTTAGGCAGTATTGGTCCGCTCCAGGTCTGTCAGCAATATCTCCAATAGCGTCGCAAGTGTTTCTGTAATCACGTCGAAACGAGGATCAGAGAGAATTTCCGAAACGCAGATGCTACATTGAAAGTCACGACCGTTTGATACTTTAATGCGATTCCGAGTCAATGACAATTTATTGCTTAAACTCGCGCGGCAATCAATTTAATACTCACAGACAATGACAGATTCCTGGCGGACAGTTCGACGGGATGCGAATGCAATTCACTTGACACCAATTGGTCATATTCTGCCTGTATCGATAAGCCGCGGTTGGCTCGCACACTTGAGCCCTGAAATCGTAAAATCCATGCACGTGCGTGTCACACCGAGAACAATCAAGCGCGCTCGAGGCTGACACGCGCGCGCGAATTAACTTACTCTTTAACGCTAATCGATTCTCACCTCAGTGGTCGAGCGAACGGCGCGGTCGAGAATTTCGGAGCTACGGAGTACAGCTCGTAGATAACATTCTGATATAGAAACCGCGGCGGTATTGCACCGGTGCTGGTAACGATGCTCACGTCGGCACAGTTTCGGAAGGTTTCTGGCCTGCCGCATCCGACGGCTTCCGTGCCGTTTTCACACGTGCCCCACATGTTACCTAATAGCAAAACACATACGAGATTAAGAGATCGCTCTCGGTACGAGAGACGAAAAGTAATACGCGATAAAATTTCGTGCCTGTGTAATAATTCCACTGTACGACGCATTGCGAGCACGTTAAATACGGTGGTAACGTTACCGTGTACCTAATGATGCCCTTCTTCCCCGTATCGTGCGGAATCTCAAAACGTACGTTCTCCGTCCCGGATACGTACAGGGGATAGCTGTGCAATTAAGCGATTAGTGATATTAGCGACAGCATCAGTAGTCTTATACATACCGAATGCGTAGAGATCACTTACGAAGCGAAACACTCCGGTGTTGTCACGCGCGACGGATCGTTGTTGGGGCAAATATACATCTCGAACCAGCCGTTATGGTTGGCCGTCAGCTCTATCTCCACTTCGATTTCCTCCAAACAGATTATACTGACATTGTACTTATATTATTATAAGTTTCTTACAAGCGTATTTTTTTCGCAAGAACATAAGAAATAACCCAGACAGCATGTCCAAAATCGGGACATAAGACGTCTTAAAGTTATCTTTAAAGAGGTCCCGATTCTGAATATAGTGCCTCTAACAGCATTAATATCCTGATGTATATCTGTAGAATATACTAAGGATGTCTTAATATATGGAGAACATTCTTATAACATTTTATGCTTTACGATATCCTCTGAACATTTTTAGAATATACATTTGCTGTCAAGGGCTGTCTAGGAATATATTGCTATTTAATCTTGCTATGAGATTTGCATGCGTGCAAATAATAACGTACGAAAACATCAGAAAGTTACATTACCTCTCCTACGGTGTATCGTCGAACAATGATCCCGTTTGCGAACTCGCCACCGGCCTCGTGTGGACGCGGCTGACTCAAATGATGCGCGTCCCCGCAAACCCCGCACTTGCCTTTATTCTGCTGCCAATGGACCGCATAACCACCGCAGAAAAGCTCGTTGTCATTATAATTGACGGGGTTTGGATAACCGAACCTCCACATCGCGTTCCTCGACGGAGGATCCATTAATCTTCCGTGTCCGTGGATCACGTCAGGCACCTTTTTCAAAGATTCGCGACGAAGGTAGGTTCGAGAGCGAGAAGAATAAGAAAAGTATTGCGTAAAAAAATGAAACTGTTACTCTGCACCTTTCTTCGATCGCGCGATATACGCAATGTCATTAAATGGGCGGCCTCGTTATAACTTTTACTCGCGTGCGTGAGTTATTAAGGGCGCGTCTGCTGGGAAAGTGCTGTGAAATGGCGGAATTGTCCGAGGCTATTGGGCGTATTTAAGGAGTATATTGAAAAACGAGTTGGTACGGTCGGACTTTCGATGCCACTGGCAAAAATAAGGCCTTTCAGATTTCCTTAAAACGTAAGTTTATGAAAAGAGGAACGTTTGTGCGATCAAGAGAGCGCGGAAGTCCTGTTAGTAATTTTAATCTCGTTTACGTAATTATCGTAATTATTAAAAAAATGATCTTACTTGCATGAAGAGGTATAATATTACGAGCAGAATGTTGTTTCGTTGATGCCTGGTGATCATTTTTTCCTGAAACCATTACAGCAATTAGTAAAGTATTTCTATTTATTCGTGTTCGATTGAGGGGATTTGGTTTTTAAATACAATGAATCGATAATATATGTCTCTAACAGCAATAATATCTTGTATATCTATAGAATATACTAAGGATGTACTTAATATACTAAGAACATCCTTATAATATCTTATATTTTACGATATCCTCTAAACATTCTCAGAATATACATTTGCTGTTAGGGATACTATATAGAATATAGTCTAGGAAACTCAGACAACACGCGTGTCTAAAAAAACGTCGCAAAGACATCTTAAAGACGTCTTCACGACGTCTTTTAGACATGCGTGCTGTCTGGGAAAGCTATCCGCGCTAAACAAATGAAGCGATTCAATGTCATCAACATCGAGCATTAATTATATTATTAACTCGATCAAATATAAACTTCGCATTCATCTCGCATTTAACTTTTAAGAGAAGTTTTCAGGAGCCTGCAAGGGGCATGAGAATCTATTCCAAACTGGAATTAGGCAACGTGTTCAAAGCTTCTGTCGTAGTGTCGCATAATAATGAGTTCCGCCTTCGAGTGCCGGGGGACGAGATTACAATGAAATAAGATCATGACGGACGTCCTTGAATCAGCTGGTAGAAGCCGAATCTTGCGTAAGAAAGTGAAGCAACGAGTATTGTGCCAACGGTGTCGTTACGACAATAATGGCGAAGAACGTCGTTGGCACTTATGTCACGTATTATTAAGCGATACACGTAGCGTAGGATTAGGATCGGCGCCAAAAACCGTCCCGAGCGCGTTCTTTTAACGGACGAAACAAAATTTTTTTACATCTATTTCTAGAATAAATCTTAATATCCATTTTGCTTTCGGCTATTCATAAAAATTCATCGCCGTTATTGATCGATTATTATTGACACGTCGATTAGTACGTAAAGCGGAAGTAGAATTCATTGACGTGTGTACACGTGTCATTGACAGCTGTTTGACACGCGACGAGATACATGGTGATGATCTTAAGTGACGGTCTTCCATTAGGCTCTAATATGAACCATTTAAAGTGCCGCAGTCTCAATCAGCTGCTGAATTGTAAGTTGAATACTTGGTTGAATATCAATCAGGTAGAACCATCATTCGCAACAGATGCTTTGATTTGAAAATAAATATAACGGTAAGTAATAACTTCCGTAAATTTTTTACGTGATGATATAACTGTATTCTCAAACGCGTCAATAATCTAATATCTAATAATGTAATATACTTAATGCTGATAAAATATGAATATTAAAAAAATTAATATCAATATATTAAATTAATATTAATTATATACGTATATGATAATCCTAACACATGATCGTTACACATAGATTGTATTGTTTTTGTTGGATCTCAATTTTTTATTGTCACAAATCTCATTTATGTAGTTTAATTACTGGTCAAAAGAGACTCTGCCATAGCAGGATTCGTGGAGCTACAATGAGATACATTCGCTCTGTAGTCCAAATAAAACCAAAGATTCATCGAATGTAAAACAGAGCCGGTTAACCTTCGCCGAGAGCAAGCTGGTACTATCAAATCGCAGTGATAAACGAAGGAGAGCATCACAGCCAATGCTCTTGGAAGGGACGCCTCGACGAATTCGCACGAGATAGGTGAAGATGCGACATAATGGAATTCGAAACGACATAGCGGGACAACGATGGGAAGTATAAATCTAACACTTTTAACACTAAGGCTGTTTAGTTCTGACAACAATGTGTTCCTCCCTCCTTTCCGATCTTCTCGCCGTTCCGCGATTTTAGCACCGAAATTCCTCCCACGAGGGCCGATTTTTAGAGGAGGCGATTCTAATCGCGGTCGTAAAGTGCGAGATAAGTGGTACTTTAGCTTTCGGGAATAGACACAAGCCAAATATCGTACCGGATTCCTTCGTGAAGCGAATGACCGGAAAGAAGCGATTCCGCGCGCGTGCCTGGTTAAAATTTTACGTTATCCTTCATTGAACATCGTTTATGATGATTCTTTCCTGAAGTTATGGGATTCACCTTCTTTCGTTAAATTTGGCGGATTTATAGGGCTATGGCAATTTTTCTTTTCTTCACGTTCTAAATTATGTTCTAACTGTACAAGACCTCCCGTTAGCAAACTTGTGTTCCGGCCGAACCTAGTGAAATTTTTATTGACTGGCTTATTATATCTCGATTCATAAATATGTCAAGCGAGCGGAAAAAAATGTAGAGATAAGCCAATAAGCCGCATAACGAGGGATCATAAGTTACCGGCATTTGAATCCTCCTTGTATCGTATTCTCTTATTCGTATTATTAGGTCGGTCGGCGGGATTCGAAAGTTGCAGTCATAAATTATGGGTTATTCGCGAGTACACACAGTTCGCCTTATCGGTTAATAAACTCGTGATATATATAAACGCTTATAAAACCTTTGTTGCCCTAAAATTAATATAAATTATATTAATTGTGTTAATACAAGAGTTGGAAACGAAAGCGCGAAACCTCGAGGCTCTCTCCAGATCGTTTTTTGACTACAATAAACAGTAAAAAATTATTAACGATCAATGCACGCTTTATAGTTTTTCCGAATTTATCAATATCAAGTGTAGAGATCGACGACCCATCTAACCGCGAAATTATTGAAATCGGGTTCGCCGGGTTACACCGGTTTCAGAATACGGCGACATAACAAAATAAGGGAGAGAAAGGAAAAAAGGAGACTAACACGCCTCCTGTTTCCACGTCAAGCCAAGGTCGCGGGAATGGGACAAATTTATCTCAAGACTATAGAGATTACAAATGCAATCGAGTTTAAATACGAGATTTCGTGTCGCGAGCTATTTCGATCGACTTAGAATAAATTATATGCGAGAGATCCAACGCAATTTATCGATAATTGGCTATTACTTTTCGTATAAAAACTTCTTGGCAGAGAATCCTTATGCGATCGATCTTGGAAATAATCAACGTTGATCCTACAATTAAATGCTCCGGTAACTCGCATGTCTAAAAGATGTGTTTACGACGTCTTTTAGACACGCGTGTTGTCTGAATGCGTTTTCGGATCGGGTCGCAAAACCCAATTCGCCGGCTTTCGTACTTCGTTGTACGTTAAAATTGTAAATTACGACACGTAGGGTATATCTGTACCCTGTATGTATGCAAAGTCATACTCACTCGAGTGCACGTGCTCAGTCTGATCGGATTGTTAAGCAGGTGAAAATCGACGGGCAACGCGATCGGTTCCGACGGGGTTGCTCTTCGCGGTCGCAGGTAGTCACCCAGGAGGACAGTTCCGCACAATCGGACGGACCCGCTCGAGCGCGTTCACGCGAGTGACAATGTGCGTGCGCGTCGCGCGCGGCCCGAGCTGCCCAAAAACACGGCCACCTCCAACCGTGGGCACACAGAACTTGAGGCGTGGTTTCCAGGTAAGTCGGATGGGCCCCGGCTAACATAGTGGGGGATGATCCGAGTGTGTGGAAGCTGGAAAATCCTCGATCGGTCCATTCGGCATTCCGCTCGAAATCGCATCGTCGACCGGAGGTCTGGATGATCGTTCGCGTCCTCGCGCGCGTTCGAGCACCAAGTTCGTATTCGAGCCTTGGGAAAAATGTGGGTATCCTTATTCTGTCCAGCAAGATCCACCGACTGACGGATTGGTGCATTATTTTCATCCGAAACCTGTCCGGTCATCGATTTCTTTATACTGTCTGCCTCGAGACAAAGACGATCATAACTGGTTACTTAGTTATTTGCCTTCCGCCTTTCGTAATGAGGTCAAGCGCAGCTCAAACACTTTCAGCTATGTGTGCTGAGAGCGCACGTGTCCATACAAATATACATATACATACATACATATTTATATATATGTATTGTTTAGTGTCAGTCAAATAACGATTGCCATGAAATTCGATAATTCTTGTGAATAATATATGCACGACATATAATAGAATCTCTCTATTATTTTAATTAATTAATTATACCAATTTAATTTACATCAAATTAACATCAAATTAACATCAAATTACAAATTAGTTATGCGGCATAACTTAGCATAAATGACTGCGATAAACACGTACGCGAACATGTGACAGGTAAACAATGAAAGAAAGACTTCTTTCCGGGAAATATGTAAAATTTTGTTGTACATTTAAATGGCACAATATAACATAACAGAGAAAAGCCCGAATTTGTACTTTCACTTTCACCGTATCACACCACGTAAAACCGTTGGAATTGTAGATACTATTCCTTACACGAAGCGCAACGGTATTCGTTGACAGCAACAGATATACAGACAGACAGTTGTGCAAGCAAGGACAATTTGATACCTCGCATTAATCAGCGACTGCTTTCGCAGTCAGAGCATCGCGAAAAGAGACCGACGTTTTTTTTTTGCCTTTGAACGCCTTCGGTACCCTTCACATGCGCTGCCAAATATTTGCAGTAGGTGCTGATTTTTCTTTTTAAATAGTATATTGGATGGAATATTGACATTTGTGGTATTCAGCGCTCTGAAATAGACCAATCATAAATCCCTACGACGAGGAGCGACACACAAGAGGAGTTCTCTCTCTCTCTCTTTCTCTCTCTCTTCCTCGGAGCAGAAGAGCGGCTGCTCCAGCAACTCGCGCCCCCACGAGACTCTCCGGCTCTTTTTACCGGGTGAACGCTATCAGCGCGTATCAGCGACCAGTACGACTCCATCCCTTCGGCAGAGACGACGTTGCTGAGAGAACAGCCCTCTTGTATCCGTGCTCTTGTCTCAAACGGAAATGCTCGTTAACAAGTATCACCGCGCGTTGAGTGGGCGGACCTCGCTCCGACGGCTGCTAAACGGTATTTATACTTCCTCTTCGTCAGACTCGAAAATGGGTGTAGTTCACATAATGGGTGACAAGAATCTATTCGGGAGCATGCCGCTCTATCGCGGACGCTGTGTGGACCGTGACAAAATCGATAAATTCATCTCGGCTCCAGCTGCTTCGCCGTCCGCCCGCGAATCTTAAATCCCTGTGCGGAGCATAACGATTGCAAAAAAGGCAAAAAAGAAATAAATAACATTGAAAGAAAAATTAATATATTAACTCTTTCACAGTGTAGTTCTCGGTGCATTTTTAACGAAAATACTTTTAACGTTGTATCTTTAGTGAAGAGTGCTATTAATATCTTTCATTATCCCATCGTTATTTCGTCGTTATCTCATCCGAAATTTTAAATAGCACGCAGATAAAGAATGTTTACTTTCGTCGCGATCTCGGACGTTGTAATGTTAATTTTAAATCAGTTTTGTACAAAATACAGTTCCATTACTATAAAATCTTCTCTCTCGCAAAGAAAAAGTGCCTCAGTGGTAAAACAATTAAATAAAAAGTGCCTCAGTGGTAAAATAAATTAAATAAAAAGTGCTAGCAAAATATATGTTGTAATCCAAAGAGAATCGTTATAATTTTCGAAAAATTTAAACAATCAATTCTTGTTTGGAATCTATATTTAATGACGCGGAAAGTAAGCATATTGCGTATCGTCAACTTTGTTACTTAGCAAATTTGAACGATTGGGTCCTATCCAGTCCTATCTGCTGATATAAAGTATCTCAGATATCAGACAAACATTTGATATCTGAGATAGGAGAGCTCATCCAAAACATGTTCTCTCGATCAAAATCACGTTTATTATATTTTATAATCAGTTATGATTAAATGAGAATTTAATCTTTTAATTCCGATTTCTATATCCAGAACTCTTTGCTTTTAATAGTCTCTTTGTCCAATACGGAAAACGTTGCAATCTGTATTTTCTTTATTCATACTCTAGTTTCTACGTTACCGTCCGCGACTTATGTATATCACGTCATTGCACATTGCAATTTGTAACATAATGATTTACGAGGGGGTTCGAATACGTAAAATCGCAGTAATAAATCAAGCAATCAGCCTTAACTATCGTCAATAGAACTGATCACCGCAGTTGTTGAACAATTTAGCGAGTTAAGTTGTTTTTCTGCTCGGATATGGATATGTCGGCAAAATCCAAAAGCGCAGAGAATCTTTTATATGTATATACGTGTATGTTTCTCTGCGAAGAAAATGCGTATATATTTAAATTTAAATATAAGAGTATAATGGTTGTCGTGCAGGCATTACAACGTGGAAGAGATGCTTAACCGGTTCGGTGCCGAGGGAACCAGAAGGGCCGGTACTTACGACGGAGATACCGGGTCCTCGATCGCGCAGCTTGCTACAAGAATTAAATACGATTCAAGTACGTCAGGCACTCTTGATTCTTTGGGTGACGTCACGGCATGATGTTGTAATCACATAATTTATCAATTAAATTGCTATATCTGCTGATGTTTTGAGTGTTTCGCCTATAGCTCATATTTCAGTTCGATAGTTTACGTTATAACTTTACCGTTGTTACATAGAATTGCTATAGGGGAGACCGGGGCGAAGTCGTCACTATTTTTTCGGTGCCGATTTTCAACAACAAAACAAATAATTTTAGCAAAATGTGGTATACCGTTGTAAAGAGGTGAACCCTTTGCTACAAAATTTATAAGGACATTTTTGGTCTACGTCGCTTTGTTCAACTGGTATAGAGTGAAAACGACAAAGGTGCAAAAATTGAAATGTCAAAATTGCCGGGGTGAAGTCGTCACTCCATTCTCGGACTGAATTTTAAATTAAAATTCATAATTCCGATCATGAAAGATGATAGGATACATTTTATTAATTACTTTTTAATAGAAAAATGAAAACATTAATTAAAAACACGATGGCGGAAAATAATTACAAGAAAAGCGCACACACTTATGTGCCCTACGCTCGCACGAAATACACTGTTTCTCGTCAGCTCTATTCTGTCATCTCTGAGCACACGCAGCACTACATATTATCCAAGTCCCCGCCGGAATCCGACCACTGCTGCTTCTTTGACTTTGAAAGTTTGATCGCTCATAAAATATTAGAAATCAACAAAAATAAAAAATTTTTACTGGACTCGTGTTCAGCATGCATTACTCTACAGAATCACTTATCTCGAGAATCGGAGAGAAAATAATATTTAAAATAGTTAAAATTTTCGACGCGTAAAAAATTTTACTTTTGACCTCCGAAAACACATTTGCCTTAATGTCAGAAAATTATAACATGGCATATAATCTCACTAAACTCCGTTGGTCACATGGGCACCATAATAAGTAGTGTTTACAATATTAATGGCAAGTTTATACAACATACAGATTTCGAGATAATTGTAGTGACGACTCCGCCCCGGTCTCCCCTATGTAGAATCAAAGTATATACATTTAAGATATGAGTAATAATGCGAAATATCTTTTGTAAATATGCCAGAGACGAAATGGGTTTACAATGTTGAAATCTGTGACTTCAGCAAGCGTCTTCCGTACAATTCTTCGCAGACTATGAAAAATCCGCCGGTAATTACATAATAGACGTTGACGGGAACGCGTTGCTGGACGTTTATATGCAAATCTCATCAATGCCCCTAGGGTACAATCATCCGGCTATGTTGGAGGCTCTCGCCGATCCCGTTAATCAAGTGAGTGATATAAAAGGCATTTCGTCGCGGAGTACCGTATTTATTTTTCTCATATACGGAATTTACATGCTAATCTCCTCTACATGATATATCACTTGAGTTTTAACTATACAGCGTATGTACAATATTGGATTAAATTCTAATAATCCGATATTCTTGGAATACATTGCGAATTATTTTGTTCTACGTAGAGTAGATGGTGTCCAAGCGTGTACGAAAAATTGTAAATGATATATTATGTCTTTTTCCAGAAAATTATAGCGAATAGGCCTGCATTAGGTGTCTTTCCAGGGAAAGATTGGCCTAATAGATTAAAGGATGTTCTGCTTAAGAAAGAGGTAATATACATATCGTAAAATTATAAAAAATTTTTTATCGTCCATCACTCTTCGCGCGATATAAATATGAATTATTATTATTGTTTTGAGCAGTTTGCACCACCCGGATTATCGCACATCACAACAATGATGTGCGGTTCTTGTTCCAACGAGAACGCTTTTAAAAATATTTTTATTTGGTACGCCGAGAAACAAAGGCAAAGAGCGCCGTTCACGAAGGAAGAGATAGAGTCATGTATGATAAATCAAATTCCCGGTTCACCTCGATACTCTATTATGTCCTTTAAAGGTCAGTCACCTGTCCGAATGAAAACAAGTTTCATTTTAATTAGGAATCTTTACGAAATATTTAATATCGTTAGGTAGCTTTCATGGAAGAACCTTAGGTGTCCTTTCAACGACTCACAGCAAGTACATTCACAAAATGGATATACCGGCTTTCGACTGGCCTATCGCCTCTTTTCCAGAGTACAAATATCCTTTAGAGGAGAACGTGCGAGAAAACAAGCAGGAAGATCAGCGTTGCCTCGCGGAGGTATCGTCAAGTCACTACTCTTAAATGTCTTTTTGAGCGTTTCGCATATATGAGAGAAGAATTTAAGAGCATGACGATATGTTTCAGGTCGAGGAACTATTCGAGAAGTACAAAAACGAAAAGAAAATACCAGTGGCTGGCGTGATAATTGAGCCCATTCAAGCGGAAGGCGGCGATAATCACGCGTCGCCAGAATTCTTTCAGGAACTTCAACGCGTGACGCGGAAGGTAAAGCGTGCGGCTCACAATTATCTCACTGTGCGTTGTAAGGAAAGATATATTGCATTAAAATGTTGCATTGAAATATTTTAGCACGGAGCTGCGTTACTTATCGACGAAGTGCAAACTGGTGGCGGACCAACGGGAAAAATGTGGTGCCACGAGCACTTCAATTTAGATACCCCACCCGACGTGATGACTTTCAGCAAGAAAATGCAAATGGGCGGTTATTATCACTCGGAGGATCTAAAGTAAATGTTTTTTTGTACGATAAAGCGATAACGTCGTGTTTTAAGTATTAACGTTTAATTCGCCCTGCACATCGCAGACCGAAACTGTCATATCGTGTGTTCAATACTTGGATGGGAGATCCCGGCAAAGTGATACTGCTCGAAGCGATTATAAAAACGATCAAAAAGGAGAATCTTTTGGATAGGGTTACGCGCGTCGGCGACTATATATTGAAACATTTGATGGATATGCAAAGAGAGCATTCTGCTACAATCAGCGCAGTGCGTGGACGTGGAACTTTCATAGCGTTTAATTGCGCCTCGCCTGAAATGCGAGACAACATCATCAAGAAACTTGCAACGAGAGGTAAGGTGATATCGCAATGTAAAATGCGAGCGCTAAGAATATCTTTCACGTTTTCGTGGTTTTCGTGTTCTTGTTAGGTATCCAGACAGGTGGATGCGGTAGCCAAGCCGTGCGGCTGAGGCCTGCGTTGACTTTCACAGAGCGTCATGCCGATATATTTCTGGACGCGCTTCGTTCCGTGTTAAAAAAATAAGAATAATCTTGGTGATTTCTTGTGTCTTCCAAATCAGATGTCTTCCATTATGGAGTGTTCACAGAGATATACGAAGTCTATAAATAATCATTATTTTTCTATGGCAGTTATATTATGGAATAGTTTATGACAAATGACGAATTAATGACAAACTAATCAACTGTATTGTCTTGTACATGTATGTAACAAATTATCGTTCGATGTGTTCTAGAAAATGTGCAAAATTATGATATGAATGTATTCCGTAACAAATGTAGAACTGTAAGTGATATCTTTATTGAGTATAAATTTTTACATCGATTATTTATATATTTCAATAATATGAACAAGATTTGCTATATTTTAGAAAATTTAGTATAAAATGATTAACAATTTTTATAATTTATATTTCATTTTATCTTCCTGATATTATTTGCTAATTGGCTTGATATAATTGGAAAAATTATTGCACAATTACAAAATGTCTTCTAAAAAAACTGCCAATAAAAAATGTTTAAGCTGTTCTAATTGTTATCGAAAACTTCCAATGTCCTTCATCTCGACATTTTCCTGAGTATTTCGGCAAAATGCTCATATTCTTGATGATGACTCTTCTGTGTCATGTAAGCCTTCGTCCTCATCTGAAAAAAATATTCGAGATAATTAAAGATTACAGAAATAAAACAATGTATTAAAAATCGAATTCCTGATTACTGCAAATGCGTATTTACCGTAACTTTAGAATCCACCGAACCATGTCGTTGTGACAAGTGCCACAAATTTACAGCCATATTCGCTAATGCAGTATCCCGTAAATCTGCACGAATAATAAAGCAATTAAAAAGTTCGAGTGCTAGCGCCGATTGTTTATCAAATTGCTCGGTAGATCCAAGATACTTGAGATGACTCAAGATTTCCTCAACAATCTTTGAACATATTTTATTGACTTCACCAATAAATTTCTGATCAGATCCATACAATTTATCATTTGAGTCAACCTGAAATGCCATTATGTGATAGATCTTAGTTCGTAATTAATTTCTCTAATTTTTAAATGTCATGAAATTACGGTTATTTAATTGTTCTTTCAAATATGCACGAAAATATGAGGTACCTTATCGATATGATATGGATAATTTTCCTGTGCTACCGTTGAAAGAAGATCGAGTACACGTAAATACAAATATGGTTTAGTTGAGGTATTCTCCTCGAAGTAACGTTGAACAGCATTGAGCAAGCCTCTCATCAAGTACAGGACACCATGCTCTGGGCTATCCTAATATAGTACAAAGCAATCTTAAAATCATAAAATTAAAACGTAGCGCATATCAGTATACTTACGGGAACTACTAATAATGTAGACAAGAAATTCGATAAGTATGAGAGCAAGTACGGCTGCGAGCTTTTCTGTCTTCCATCGATATCGATGGTTTTCGGCATTTCCGGAACTAAACTTAAAGCGGCCTTAAAGCAGGCATCGGCTGAAAAAATGCCGGTTTACACATGTAAATTGACGAGATAAATAAAAGCAATATGTTATATGTTAATGTTAAAAAAAGAATTAATTTGACTCGCACCTTGGCCTAGACATTGATTCAATAGGGCGACCTGTCCAGACAGTAGATACAATTGCAGGCGTGTATGGACTAAAGTTAACGACGGTATAGTGATGAAACAGAATGCAGCACAGGCGCGTACAAATGCCGACGTTCTCCTCGTATGGTGGCCACGTACTATCTTTCTGGTATCAACTGATAATCTATTCACGCACTGAATACAAAAGCAATGATTTAATTGCCACTAAAATTTTTATCTTGATATAGATTAGCATTGTAAAGGAAGAACAGTATATGTATTACATACCTGTACAAGTTGTATATGAACGCTATCAAGATTAGGAAATGCCGCCCTGGCCTCTGCGTAGAAACTAAGCTGCTTCTCAAAATCGCGACCATAATCTACTCGTTGCACTAGGCCACATATTAATTGTCCGATCTGTCGTTTCTCATCTTCGACGGTCAGAGCACTGCATTTGTTTGATTTTAGAGATCAGAATAAACTGTATAATCGCGAAATTAAATTGACATACCTAACGGAATCGTGCATTATTCTTGCGATAAACATCAGAGCGTTTATAATAATAGGATCTGTAATAGGCCCGCTTTGTGCACTTAATCCTTCTATAACAGTTTTACAAACTTCAACCTTAACACTTTCTTTGTGAAACAAGTCAATTAGGGGTAAAAAATTGTCCTGCAAAAATTGTCAGATTATTTGTGATAGATCGAACGTTTTAACATAATTTATTAAATAAATACGAATAATGTGCGGTTATATAAATGCAAGGATAGTTACTATGGCAAGCAGCGATTCAAAATCTTGCGTATGGGTGACTATCTTCTCAACAATATTCTGCAACTGTGGATAATAATTTTCGAAAGCTTTGTTTGGTCGTAGCCGGTCTATTATTTTACCGAAAAACAAATTTAATTCGTTTACCTGTATAACACATATTATATATTATAATAATTTAATTTGATATAAAGTATTATTATTATTATTATTATTCATACAACTTACAGAAAAGTGTATAACAGTGAACTGAATCCAAATCTCGATGCAATGCATGAATTTGTTGGGATCTGTGAGGTCCGTTATATACTTCCATATCACGTTAAGCACCGATTGACAATCTTCTTTCGGCGGAGATTCTCGCACAAGACATTCTCCCAAACTTCGATATAAGAGATACTGAGGATATCCTATTGAGGTAAAAAAAGAAAATCCTGTAACATCTCTAAATTAAATACATATAGATTTCTTATTTTTTTAATCTCAGTACCATCGTCTTCGCTCGCTACTATTAAATTGACGAAGTCCATTGCACGTGCAGCAATATACGTCGGTTTAAATGCAGTCAGTACTGTATTTAATAATAATGATCTGAAAACATGTATATGTCAATTACGTAAAAATGAATAGATTAAAGACAAATTAAAGATATAAATATATAGGTATAATAGGTATAAAATACCTATTTATTTACCCCTTCTCTTGCTTTTTACATCGAGATAAAACCTCTTCAAGAAGGCTCTCGGGCGATGTTGCCACCAAAACCTGTACGATCCAATCCAAAGCTGGTGAGTACAAATTAAGATACGAATGCAAGGTGACGTTTTGTTTCATTATTTCATTTTTCACAGCAGTACTAAATAGCTGCTGATATGTAAAGAGAAAATCGTACAAATTCTCCCTCACAAACTCAAAATCTGATGTTTTATTTAATGCCAATCCCACGCGACATAAATAACATCTCGCGTAAACCGCTATCAACGGATTTCCGATACCTCTTATCATACGAGTTATACGTAGTAGAGCAGTATTAAATTCGCTAAAATGAAAATATTGTTTTAATATATTAATTTTCATATTATTATAATATTACGAATGTCTATTACGAGAGTCTTACCTCGTCGTTAGAAAACTGTAAGATTTTATTATCGCCATTTCAACATATAAACGCGGTACTAGTTCGCGTATAGAAGCTATCTTGTAAAACCAATTCCGACACGTTTCCTTTGCATTCTCAGGAACCATATCGGGTGTAAAATTATCGGGCAAGCTTGTAGGTACTTTACTTCCTGGTCTACGAGAGAAATATCGCTATTAGCAACTGTGCGACAATCAGAAAAATATAAAATGCATGCAGTTAAAAAATAAGTTAAAAAATACATATAATAATTACTTGTAATACTCAGCCTTCACTTTCAATCTCTCGTACACAAGTTTTCCAAAGATATCCAAAATATCTGTGATGAGAACAAACTTGCTCGGATAAAAAGCCATTACAGACGTATCTACTAATAATTTGGCACACTGAAATAATTTAGTATTAATATCTAAATCGTAAGTTTCTTGCTCTAAGCTCTCTCATAGGAGCTGAACAAATGTATCGAAACCTGTATTGCAATTTTGAGCGCCTTCACTCTTTGATCGGAATGCCACGCTTGTACTAGTTCATTGTTTAATTGTTCGATTCGCGCGGTATACTGTTGCTGCGACAAGTCCAACATTTGCCTGACAGAACCCTCTTCAAAGTCGTCTAATTGTTCAAGTCGCGTTTTTACCTTGTCGACCATCGGCCCGCTTGGCTGAACTTTCACTACAACTGTGATAAATCAATATTGCGACAATTTAAAATAAACAATACTGTATTTAAATAATTTTATAAAATCAAATTAATCGTTAATTTTTTGAAAAAGTAAGTACCTTTCTCTCCACCTGGTAAGAAACTGGTTACAATCGATAATTTTTCGGAAGTTGTGTATTTGCTCAATATAGCGGAACGTCTAACAGACCATGGCTCTACCAACTCCTCTGCCGTATCTTTTGATTTTTTACTCGCAGGTGCAACATTTGAATAATCCCACTATGACATAGATAATAAACACATTGTGATAAAGACACTAAAATAAAAATATTATAAATTATATATATTACTTCATCTGCAGCCATCTTAGAGAGAGGATCCAATTCTTCTCGAACAAATTGTGTAAGGGGATCAGAACCATCCAGGGAAGGATGACTTAACAATGGATCGCTCAGTGGATTTGCAGGAACTGGTGTGTGCGTTGGGGTAGGTGTTCCAGTAGAGGAACCGGTGCTTGTACTTCGCAACGCACTGCGTCTAGCTGCGCCACGTCCATCAATCAGCTATATCATTGTAAAACAATTTTCTATGATTGTAGAAATGGAAATATTTGTGATAAGTACTCCAGTAAAAGAGAGGCTATTCTTACAGTGATTACAACTGGTTTCAAAGGATGATCCATAGTTTCTTCTAGGCACGCAAACTTTACAGTCCCATATTCCATGGGCTTTGATATCCTGCAATAAAGTTTCTTGTATGATTTCCTTATGTTAAAGTATCAAGGTTTTATTATATGATATCGAGAACAACAGTGTGAGCAGACACTTGAACGAAAATTAATTCTCTCACCATTCTACCTCCGTCATGTTTAATCGCGTCGAGACTCTTCTAAAGTCACAAGTAGGAGCGTAATCACGTCGATATTGTGCAGCTCATTATGCGGCATGCGGCACCGGAATCTGACGTTAAAAACCGCACCGACTGACCGACACACCACTCTGTCGACACGATGTCAAAACGTCAACCAACGTCAACTGATCCTCGCGGACCTCGCGCAAAGTCAGGCAACTGGCAAAGGCGCAAGCGGAGCGGAAGCACCGATCGGCAGTCGGCACGAGAATTCGTCCATCGCGCTTATTGGTCGCCCGAGGACGAGCTCCTAGAGATTTTCCAAATCCCGATTACACCCGACGAAAAGCGTTCATCTCGGCCTCGGTCACCTCGGTGCCCTCGGTTCCTCGTCACTCGTGGTGTCACGAATCTCCGGCCGACAGGTTTGCCTGCACGGCGAATTTCGACTTTCCGACCAGCGACCGGCGACCTCCGTCGCGAAATCACTCGACTTAAAATGCACGTCGACGATTCCAATGAACCGCCAATCCCGCTTGGGTCGTGACGCAGGGCGCAGGGCAGCACCGACACCGTCCCCGATTCTGACCATTCTGACCTGTTCTGACCACGCACGGCGCAACGGCGCACGGGGCGACGGCGACGGGCGTACCGCGTACCGTTCTCCCCCAGTTCTCGCCGCACGCCATCGTTCGCACGTTGCAGTACGCGAGCTCCGGATCTCTGCGGAAACTCGCGTCGCGACGCACCCGGACCATGGACGACGTTCTCGAGAGTTGGGAGCAGATAGAGGAATCCGGGGTAAGGCGCGTCCCGGAGTTTTCTCTCTTCGAGTCTGACATAGAACGGGACGATTAACCTATAACCTATAACCTCCTATAAGCTCCATTTCCTTCGATGACGAGAGGACTCCACGAGGCTCGTCGTCTCGCATTTCCTCGCGTCGAAACGTCCCAATCGTCGCGTATTTTTCGTACGTACATCGTTCGTAACTGATAGATTGATATACGCGACTGTTAATCGTACTTAGTACTTTACGCTACCATAAGGACATACTTTTGCATGGAATGCTCCAAATCGTTGAGCTCACGTGGAAACAGTTCTTTTCCTAATATTACTCGATCTCTTTCTGGAGATCATTTATTGTCGCGTGTTACAGAAGAGGAATGTAAAATTATGATGGATTTTTCAGACACTCGACAAAAGACTGGAGGCTTTTCGGTTGAACACAGAGGAAGAGATAGAATCTTCTAGGTAGGTTGAGGTGAATGTTTCTAGAACTTTTTTCCATTCTGTACTTTTTAAAGTCATTTAGAAACAATATATATATTACATATTCAATGACTTTTTGGACGTAGGGCCAGTAATGATGCAAACACGAGGATGATCATATTAGGAGAAGATGGCCTCAGATCTCAATACGTACCTCCAAAGCCCATGGTAAAGATATTAAAGAGACCGACCGCGGACTCGCGGGGCAGTGGCGATGGCCCACTGAACGACGACAAACCCAAGCAGCCTATCAAATCTTTGAAGCAGGTATGTAAACGCACTGTTTTTTTCGCCCCGTCCTGTCGAACATATGAGAGACGTAACGAATTCGTCTTAGCGGGAGCAGGAATATGCGGAGGCGCGCAGGAGGATCCTGGGGGAAGAGAAGAGCCCGGAAGAGAAGACGACGCAGGAGATCAACAGAATTCAGGCAAAGTCGAGTGCGCCGAACGGCAACAATTTGCCCAGCAACGTTCTTCGCATGCCTGTCGGTCCGGACGGCACCCGGGGCTTCAACGTACGCAGGTAGCGCGTCTCCCGACTGTCTCTTTCCACCCATCTTCTTCCTCTCCTTCCTACTCGCTGCCACGGGGAAGGAGAACGGCTATGAGGCCGATGACACGGAATAGCTTTGCGCTCCCGACCAGAGCGGACAAGATATTCTCGGAGCTGCGTCCTGCGACTTGTCATCACGCATAGATTCAGCCCAGCAAGGATTTGAGAGAAAATGGACTTAGCCACGCGAAAACGAAATGCCAATGTCACCACGCTACATTCGATTAGTGCTCTCTTACATGACAGAATCGAAAAAGAGACAAATGTGACAGGAAAAATAATTATATTTATGTTCATATTTGTATGAATATACATGCAGATATAATTATTTTTCTACGACGGAATTGCGATTTAGATAATGGAATAAGACGGAGGCGTGGATTTGTTACAAACGAAGAAAATGAATCGCATCAGTTTGTAAACTTGTATAGTAAGTGGAAGTATTTAATGGATTGTGTAATAAGTATCTGGACCGTGTAATAAAAGAACTCCCTGTATATATACACACATATATTATATACATGTACAATTATATTTGCGATATGTGATTCGTTTTGTTATTAAATCAAAGATACTTTTAACAGAGATACTTTTCATTTACCTCTGCTTCGAATATGATACAAACTTCATGTAGATGTAAAAGGGAGACCAAGGGAGATTACGCCTTAGCAATTTCATGTTGAATTGTGCTTAGAGTAGCATAAATTGGGAAAATTACTTATTAAATTGTTTATATACAATCTGACAAGTTTATAAAACTGCACATATTTCAATTGTTGAGATTCTTACAGCACACATTGTTTAAATTTCCTTAATTGCAATCGCAATGTTTTCCTGAATCGACAGTTACGACTCAAGATTGTTTAGATACGATGCGGATATAATTATCTTCAAGCGTAAAGAACTTCCCGAATGTACTAAAAATGAATTTACACTGTTGGGTACTGGGTAGTAGGCGTTCAAGCGTGATATTCGCGATAACGCTTCACGCGCGTGTATACGTGCATACTGCATGTGTGTGCGCGCGCATGCACGCTCAACACATGTGCAAATGCGTCATGGCGCATGTCAAATTGTACGTCTGCCGCTATTATCAGCTCGTCTGCGTCCCGCAGCACGGATATTTCTCGCGGTTTTGAAATAATGTTGCCGAGTTGTCCGTGGAAATAGGTGTCCGGGTGCCGCAAGTGCCGCGTCGCGTTGTCATCACCGGAGCCGTAAGGATGGCGGAATCGAGCGGGCCGATTCTTCACGTCATCGTCGTCGGGTTTCACCACAAGAAAGGCTGTCAGGTAGAGTGACAGGCCAATTAACCTGCCTTCCTCGTTTCCAATCGCGTCCAGGGCGTGCTGATAACGTTAATGTCACCTTTTCAGGTAGAATACTCGTTTCCACCTTTAGTGCCCGGTGCGCCTAACGAGTGCCCGTTGGGATGGAAGTATCTGCCCACGCTCGCCCTGCCCGACGGTTCCCATAACTACGACGAGGACACAGTCTATTTTCACTTACCTAGTCTGAACGATCCAAAACGTACGATATACGGCATTTCATGCTTCCGCCAAATACCTGTGGAGGTATTACAAAAGTATTCTACGTTAATGTATACAAGTTTTAACTTGTCGTATAAATATCAAGCCAAACGTTACTGTGTTTGCAGAAACTAAAGAATCGTACGTCTGACATAACAAGAGGCACTGTTCAGAAGTCAGTTTGTGTGCTAAGCACTTTGCCTCTGTACGGACACATTCAGGTAAAAATGGCCTTGATAACACACGCATATTTCGAGGAAGGAGATTTTAGTAAAGTATCCTTACTGGAGGATACTTATCATCATCTTAATTCGTGTATGAGCGGCGAAAGTCATATACCGCCGCAAATTTTTGTTGGTAATTATCCATCAACAAATTTCTGTTCAATGATATTTTAGTCACACCGCCTGCATTATACACATTATTTACAGGTTTGTCTGCAAGAGATTTTATATTGCAATTTCGTCACAAAGTGTTACTTTTATTTAAATTGTTCTTGCTTGAGAAAAGGATAGTCTTTTATCAATCACCTGTACAGCCACTGTGCGCCACGATATTGACTCTACTGTCACTGTATCCAGACATGATTGAACATGGTCTCCAACAAGCGGCTTGTGTAAGGTACTACGGAGATACTTTAATAAATAAATTTATCGAGATTGATAGCAGTAATAAGTTCAATAAACAAATCCTTCTTTTCTTCAGACCATCCAGGCCGATGTCTCCTATTCCGACTTTCGATGAGGAAGAAATATCAACGAATAATGTCGACGATTCCAACTTGTCATCCACCCGCATCGTCAAAGACGATATGTCAAACGCCACGAGTCACGAGCAGTGCAACGATAACAGCAATAGAAATTCCCTGTGCATTAACGACAACAAAACTATGGAGTCGATGGAGGGTAAATGTTTGGACGGACTACAGCATGTAACCCTACAGAAGAATAATAACGACAATGAAAATCTAAATATGAAGGTCATTGAAATAGAATCGGCACAGGAATGCACCGAATCTTACCTGGAGGAAAGCGATTCTAAATATTCGCCGAAGCCGAACGATAACGTACACAGGGTACATAGTGTAAACGCCATCACATTAAGCACGGGCGACACGGATAATAGTTTACCTCGTGACACGAGTAGCGATGCGCTTTCTGACGCGAGATTAACGAATAACATTACGCAAATTGCGCATGTTAATCCGGAGTTGTGCGGCCTACCTTTGGAGTTATTTACAAAGGTAACGACATCTGATGTACTTGTCATAGATACAGGGTGTTTCCTAAGTAAGTACAAAAAAGTGAAGGGGATATTCCATGGTTTGTTTTAGGGAGAAAAGATCCTATAAACATATGCCCTACACTGCTTCGTTTTCAAAATACAGAGTGTCAAAGTTGTAAAATAAATATGAAAATTTCGGAAATCTGGAAAACATTTAAAGATATTTAATTCAAATTTGGTTTGCGTACATGTGGTATTAAGAATCATTTTCCGGTACCGATAAAACATTTTTAGACCCATCAGGGGCGTGCATCTTTGACATCGTGTATTTTGAAAACGAAGCAGTTTAGGGCATGTGTTCATAGGACCTTTTCTTCTTAAAATAAGCCACGGAATATGCATTTCCTTCAATTTTTTATACTTATTTAGGAAACACCCTGCATATTTCATTCGGATAACATTTTGCATATTGCAGAAATATGTATCTGTTCTAGGGATATCTCTGCTTACCTTACTTGTCTTTGCCCTATTTGGATCTCTTGGGGGACATTAATGTTAGAGGATATATAGTAGGCGCTACAAATGTGCTGTTTAAACAAAAGAAGCAGCTAATCGATGTGCTAGTCGAGGTAAGCTTAATGCTAGATGTATATTTGAATGGGAATTGAATATAAATTTTGTTTAACTTATAATCGTATGCTACATTTACAAAAGGTTGAAAACACGCGGATAGAGGCGACCGATCCCGAGCTGAGGCGGCAGCTGCATCTCACCACGGAGGACTTAAGATTCGCCGATTACGTGGTAAGGCATGTGGCCGAGCCTCGGAAGGATATTTTTCTAGACGGGGTGGGATGGGAGGGTGGCGACGAATGGATTAGAACACAGTTCCGGGTGTATCTATTGAGCATGCTGCGTACATCCATGCAGCAGGATACTCGTCAGTCGGATCACTACAATGCAGCATTCATGTCCGCATGGCGCGCTACAAATAATTACAAGGCGTGGTGTAGCGCGAACAAACCGGAAATACTCAATATCGAGCCCGGTCATCCCTTTGCTGGTCAGCTGTCGGTGCAAGATATGAAATTACGTTTATCACAGTAAGTACAAATCTCTACTATAAAGTATAAATTTATAGTGCAAGGAATAAGAAATAGACTAATTCGGTTCATTGCTTTTTATGCTTTATTTTATCCGATCATGAGTACAATGTTTAAGAAAACAAAAACATTTGTTGTTTCAGCACGATGCAAAATACGGAAAGCGGCAGAAAGTTGAATCAAGCAATGGCATCGACTGGGCGCGCAGTGGCCACTACTGGGAAAGCTGTGGGTAAGGCTGCATAACTTGATTTAAATATAAGCCGGACGATAGAGCATTTAAATGCATTGTCAATTTCTAAGTACAAATATTTCTTTCATACTTAAAACTGCATATTAATATCTATGTATAAAAAAAAATACCTGTTATATAACTCTTCGTATTTATTATATTCTATATTTACATGCAGTTTTAAGTCTAGTTACTATATGAAAAAAAATCATAATTGGGAATATTAAATCAGACGTTCCGCTTAGTTTCGCTCAACGTCCAATGCGATCAGAATATGCATAGTTAGGAAGAAAAGTGTGCATAGAAATATTATTCTTGGGACTAACAATTTACAAGGGGGAGCGCTGTCGCAAGCAAAAGGGGCGTTCTCAAACTGGTGGAGCACGCTGACAACAGTTCAGCCGGTCGATGAGGCGAAGATTGACAATCAGACGACAAACAACCATCACGCAGTATCCAGCGTCACGGACAAAGAGTCTGTTGAAGACGAGGAGTTGAATTTCTCTGCCACCAATAACGCGGATCTTACCGTAGACCTTGATTAATACGAAAACATATGCCGATGAGAAATGAAAAAAAAACGATCACGTGTGATCCAAGCTAAAAATACGAGATATCGGACATTGGTACAGAGCGTAATATAAAGATACGTAAAACTGAAACGAAAAAATTCCTTGCAAGACCTCGTGTACGACGTGCTTGTTAAACGACCGAATTTTTTAAAGCATTTCAGTTTTAGCGAGAGAAGTTGTGAAGTAAGAAAGTAAACCCGCGTACGTACTACAGACTATATTAATGTGATATATAGCCCGCTAGGAGATTTTTTAGGCTGTCCGGCAAATGCTAGTTAAGCCGATATATTATTGATTTGAGTACAAGTTTTTGTAATTTCCGTCGAATATATTTTGTATATATAATTTCTATATTGTTTGTAAGATATGTGATATAATTTCGTTATGAAAAGACACGTAACTATCGCCAGTGATCTTGTACTCAACTTTTTCAATGTTGCATGCAATTAAGCAACACTATAAAAATGTCAATCAATTTTAAACCTAAGTAATAGACAAAGCATTTTTTTCAGTCGCAAATCTTAACTATTCTCGAAGGCTATACTACATTTACACATGTAATATTACATCCAATAATATTATTGTTTCGTTTATACATAGAGATATTCTCGCTTAAGAAGTACCTGTATCCTTTGTATATAAAAAATGTTTACGCGCACGTTTACATCGCGATTATCATGATGATTTTTCGCGCGCTTTGCGTATCATCTCGACGAGATCTTACGTCTTATTTACCGCTCGGATCGGAAGAGTACATTATCCTTTAGGCGCATATAAAAGAAACGCGAGAAGAGTGGCATGTTTGACGTACGCCACATCGCACATTATCGATCGTAGCAAATTTCTATCTGCAGGGTTTTCAATATTTTGTATTGTCGTGAGTAGCGGATTACATGTAGAGGACGGGCGGAAAGTTCGGAACTGGGACAGCCGATATCCGACAAGACATAAACATTGTACATTGTTCCATAATTCATTTCACTAAGGCTAATCCTGTTATTGACAATATTGCTACCTCCATTTATTGTCGAGATTACACCGTACGATTAGTTTCGTGTACCTACAACACGACGATCCCTCATAATTCGATAGATCGGTAATGAAAGATCTAAATCGAGATAGATAGTTGTTAAGCTGACTGTATCCTTATATCCGTCGGAATAAATTGTTAGCTTTATCGTCAAGATCGTGGACGATCATTCGTGGAACGAAGAGCTGCCGTTAATCATCGTAGCAAAGTTACGATTCAATTAAGCTTAGAGCACCCATGTAGATCATTTGTAGTGCTACTAGCGTAGTCATTATATAGTAACACACGTATATCTGATTAAGGTAAGAAAGTTTTTCTTCGCCATAATATTCGCAGAGTTACGCGAAAAGCGTTTCGTAGGGGGTATTATTAATTTACGATTCGCCCCTTTTTAGAGCTTAATCGTACTTAATATTCGCTCTATTTTTACACCGTTTTTACGTTAACCAAGTGAATCTCAAACGGCCACATTTGGCGCTAAATATCGATTTTTGTTACAGTTGTCAAATCGATCTGTCAAATTTTATCTTAAGCTGTTATTTAATAAAAGGCGACACGTAGTAATTATGCGAGCTGTTTATCTTGAAAACGATCGAGAATATCTAATCTCAATGGCAAATTTTATCTCACTTAAATCTGTCCTCGTACACACAACCACCACTGTTTTCAGAATAAACGGTTCACACGCCAGTTTAGATTAAGGTATCATAGGTGCATCTTTGTGATATTTAGTTTGTCATAATCTGCGACTTGATTTAAATTTCTTCGAAGAGAATTCGTCGGGGTGTTAGGGTATGTCTTTATTTATATGAGTAAAGTGTGCCAAATGTGGAGCGTGTACATTTTTAGGAGTATCGATGTCTGGGCGAAATGTATTTTGCAAACGGCGGCGCGATGCAAATTCAGACGCGAAAAACGGCCAAGCTGCTAATAAACGGAATCGACGTTGGACATTTAATAATTTTATTAAACGTTCGATAAAATTATCGTCTTTGATAAACGATCGACTTTTTTTTCGATCCCTTGCCATCATAGAAAAACTATGAATCCTCCTCGAACGACATATTTTTGAATTTATGCGAATAACGAATTTTGCTCGCGCTGTCTTTAACATTATTATATAGAAAACATAAACGTTTCGTAGACATTTTTATTTAAAGTCGTTTATAACACGACGTTTGTACATACATTTTATTTATTACAACATAAATATATTTTTCAGCGGCATCTTTTTCGCGAAACTGCAGGATCTTAATATTGTATAGTCGTTAAGGTTTTCTCTTTGCGATCGAATTACGAACGCGCTCGATGTATAAAATATTCTAGTTGATTTATCACCGATCGAAACAATAATGATAAAAGCAGAAAATTCGACGATCCCTTTGCACAGCTTTAGATGTGATTATATTATCGCGAGAAGTTATTTAAGACCCTCCTTCTCCCGCCCATATCGGATATAACTGAATATGTTTTCTATATTTATAAAACGCAAGTTTGTACAGCTTATGAAAATGTAAGGAGAACGGTGCGTCACGATCTGAGAAACGACTTATTGTACTGTACTGTATTGTATCCTATGACTGTAGAGTACCACCATTCGTCAAAATATTAAAAGAAATAATATCTAATTCTGAATGTGTGTTCTCGGGTTCTTTTTGCAGCGGCAGATTTATCGTTAATCACGTTGTAGAGATCCACGATATTTGTTTTTATCGAGATACAGGGCGGCGCAGGTTTTTTAATTGCCGATAATTTACGCAACGCATCGGCGTAAATATCGGTAACAGATTTGATCGGACATGTCAGCAGACTGACATCAACTGCGTCCGCATTGTTTATGTTCTGCCAGCAGTCTGCTGACATAAGGCCTGTTCTTGTGTTCTTTTTAGCTGAACTTCTTGCACAGTTAAGCGGGGAGCACACACTTCTGCACAACGCATAATGCGTAAGCATAAGAAAATTGATTGGTCTATTTCCTTATGCACATGTGTATGGACCAATCAATTTTCTTATGCTTACGCATTTTGCGTTGTGCAGAAGTGTGTGCTCCCCGCTTTAATCTTTTTTCTTCAATGTGAAAAGAAAAAGGGGGAAGATGAACCGTGCGAGTTCAGCTAAAAAGAACAGGTCGGTAGAGCAGATCGGCAGCAGAATTAAACCGCGCAGAACATAGACGGTTTCTGCAGAATCTGCTCGATTTCTACCGCTAATCTGCTATCCGATTGTGTTAGCAGACTCTGCTGGCGGAACATAAGCTGAATGCGGACGCAGTTGATGTCAGTCTGCTGACATGTCTGATCAAATCTGTTACCAATCTGCCAACAGACTGCCACTTTACGACTTCCGCGGATTTCCAATCATTTGCGTGTTTGACCAGTGTGAGCGCGCCTTAAAAATCATACCGCTCGGTGCGGTGGGACGGTGCGGCAGGAGTGGAACGGCGCGCGGCGCGGCGCGGGGGCGGCGGGCGGTGCGGCGCGACGGCGGCTAGTAGGGAAACGAAAGCGAGAACCGGGGATGATCTCGCCGCGAGCCGTGACTGGTCGGCCGATGCGCCGCCGAATAAACATCGTAGCTCACCGATAATAGCCGAAGAGCCGTAAGGTGCCGCTCGGCTTGCGGGTTGCGGGAGCGAGACAGAGGAGGTCGTGTGCGAACATGGTGTGTGACTGGCAACGTCACTGTCGTCGTCGTTGCCGTTGCCGTCGCCGCCGCCGCCGTCGTCGCTGTTAAAATTTCCGCGTCGCAAGTGTCGCAACGTTCGTGAGTCGTGTCGTGTGAGTGCAGCGAGAGACGTCCACAGGCGGGCTCGGCGCGTTTACCTCGTGAGGAATTCGGGCATCGCGTTACGTTGGCCTCGCGTGCGCGCGCGCGCGCGCAAATCGCGGATTCGGCCGCGAGTGAGAAGAGAGAGAAAAAAGGAAACACATATATGTAAAGCGCCAAGGGACGCGGCGCCGCGTCGCCTTTTTTAAAAGACCGCGTGTCTCTCCGCGCGCGCGTGTGTCCGCGGAACCGTCGTCGTTGCTCCGCTCTGTTCCGCGCCGCGCCGCGCCGCGCCGCGCCGTGCCGTGCCGTGCCGTGCCGTGCCGTGACGCGCGGTGCAGTGCAGTGTGTACACGTACGAGGCCGCGTGCGCGCGCGCGCGCTCGCTCGCTTGCGCGTGTTACGCTACGCTACGCTACCACGTCGTCGCGGGTGTGTGCATGTGTGTGTGTACATGTCGCGAGAGTGTTGCCTCCGTGTTTGCGCTTCTGTGTATCGAGAAGAGAGTGCGTTACGGTTCCTGCCGAGGTGAGCTTTTTAGTACGAATACTGTCGGGCCAGCGAGCGAGAGTGCGGCCGACACGCGCGCGCGTTACCGGCATCTAGGATTTCGCCCGTCTCATCGTTCCTTGTGTCATCGTCGTCGTCGTCGTCGTCGTCGCCGTCGCCGTTGTCATCGTTGTCACCGTTGTCACCGTCATCGTTGTGTGATCGTCGTGTGTACGTCGGGTGATCGTCCTCCCCGTCACCCCGCGGCTCTCAGGGTCGCAGTTAACGACCCGGTGCATCGTGACCGCGGTGAACCGCGGCCTCCCCGGGTGGCTCGCGGTGGCCCCCGTCGCCGTCGCGAAAGAGTGCGCCATGCGAGAGAGGGCGAAATCGGTGACTGGCAGGCGGCGGCCATCTTCCAGATGAGTTTTTCCTCCTTTCTTCCGATAAACGAGGCGCGCTATGCCGTGAGGGAGAAAGACGGCGAAGGCGAGAGATCGTAAGAGAGGACCGACCGATAAAGAGAGAGAGAGAGAGAGAGGGAGAGGGAAGAGATAGGAGAGGAAGGTGCGAGAAGGAAGGAAGTTTTGTCTATCATATGCGACGAGAGATGCGGTGAACGGCGCGTGCTGCTCGCTCCGGAGTCACGAAATTTCACGAGCGCGTGTCGCCGCTTCGACCAGCCTTCGCCTCGTGAGGGCGAGCAAGAGAAACGGTCGCTCGGGCGCGCGCGCGACGAAAAGAGACAGGAACGTATTAGGAAGTGCGCTGCTTGCCACGCGTGTACGAAAGAACAGAGAGAGGGAGGCGAAGGGACGGCGGAGCGAACCAGAGCGGAAGACGGAGAAAAAGACATACCGCGTGCGGGGGAAGAAAACGGAAGCGGTGCGGAGTGAAAAGAACCCGGAGCGGCCTGACCCCCTGTCGTCGCGCGTACTTTTCTTCGTAATCGCGTCGTTTTCGCGAGAACGCGAAAGACCGGCGGCCGCCGGAACGAGGGAAGAGCGAAGAAAAGGAGGACGTAAAAGGAGTCAGAGGAAAAAAAGAAAGAAAACAAGTGAGTCGCGCGCGTCGTCGGAGAACGTCGCCGGGACATCGTCTCTCGCCGCGATCTCGACGAGTGCGTTGTTGGAGTTGGTAAATCGATTACTCGCCGTGTGTAACCTCCAAGTCTCTCTGGCTGGACGTCGCGAGGAGACTGGGTGGCGGCTGGGAGGGATGAGGGAGGAAAAGAGGAAAGCAGGCAGGCACAGGCAGGCAGGCCTCGACGACCCGAGCCATCGCCTTGTCGTCGTCGTCGCCGTTGTTGTCGCCTCGCCTCACTTCGTCTCGTCTCGTCTCGTCCCGTCCTGTCCTCTCGTCCTCCCGTCCCGTCTCGTTTCGTCTCGTCTCGTTTCGTCTCGCCTCGCCTCGCCTCGTCTCGCCTCGCCTCGTCTCGCCTCGTCTCGCCTCACCTCACCTCGTCTCACGTTCGGCTCTCTCGCGCGTCAACCACGCAAACTGAGCCGTTTTTCGAGAGCGGGTCGAACGGTTGAAGTTAAAAGCCCATCGGGGATCCAAGCGCGGAGCCAATCGTGGCCGATAATTCGCGGCTCGCGCCGCGGATCGCGGGACGGATCGCAAAGATCGGATCGATCGGCGGGATTAAACGGCCGCGCCGGTCCACCGTCTTGATTCAATTTGCTTTCTCTCTCTTCGGTCAAAGCCGGCGCCTACGCGGTCGGTATTGTTGCGCTGTAATTTTGTCGACGCTGGTATCGGGGCCAATAAGGGCCAGGACACGACGAACCGTATAAGACGCGATCTTATGCGATTCGCGCGAAAAAATTCCACGCGTTATTACTCCGTTAAACGATTCTCGTAGAAATCGTTCGAATTATCGGCGATCAACGCCAACTTAAAAATTTTGAATGGGGAGATCCTCGTTCGATTTGAGCGACTTTTATACTCCTACGTTAGATCCCGACACGTGATAGAAATTAGCTCGAATCGATCAAACGCGATATCGCGCGCCGCTGCGATCCGTCGCGTAATTCGGCCTTAATCAAGCCCGAGCGGTCCTCGAAAATGTCGGCGCCCTTGGTTTACGTCGTACACATAACCTCGTCTCTCCGCGATTCCCTTCTTAGGATTCGCTCAGATTCGTAAGGAGTCGAGCGTCGTCCTTTGCAGATGCATTCATCCTTCCCTCGCTTTTCGAAAGGAGAAAGAGAAAAGAGAATCGCGAGACGTAGAAAACAGATCCGACAAAGACTATCGTGCGCGTTTCATATTTTTCAAGTTTTCGCGCGAATCTCGCACGTTCGGGATGGGTTTTTGAGTCATCACGCCGCCATTATGCGCATTGCTGCACCTGGTAGAATACCTCTTACGTCGTGGCATGTCTCGCTTGTCCCCTCCCGTCCCCCGCCAGGCTTGGCTTTCCTTCCGATATTACGGCAGACGAGCGTATACGGAGAAATTATTCCCGAGGAGAAAATCTCTCGCTTATTCGGGCGCGGATAAGGATACTCGAGGACGCGCAAAGTGGCGCGCGTCGATTCGCCGTCGATCATCCACTATTTTCTCTCCCAGGTTTCCTTCGCCTTCGTATTCACGTATTTTTCACGGACAGCGCTCGAACGAACGAACGAACGAACAAACGATTGTCGTCCATCGTAGCGAATCCGCAAGACGGGAACGGGACTAATTGAGAAGCGATCGATTTGCCTCGTTGATCCGATCGATCCGTTCGGCTAGTTTCGATTTCCTTCGCAGGATGACGACGCGGTCGTCATAAAAGGATAACGGTGCTCTCGTAAACGTATACCTAGCGTGCGCGCACGTGTCTTCTCGAGACGAACGGATTCGCAGCGAGTCCTGCGAAACGGGCGTCGCGCCGCGCCGGCCGATAATCGTTCGACGAGGCTCACGCCGTGCGGGCCTGATGTGACCCGTTTGATCGAAAAGCGGCTCGAAAAGAGACGCAGCGTTCTGGCGGTTCTGTGAGACGACGCGCGTGATCGTGCTGTGTTGCAGAGAGGAGATCCTGTCGGCGGAAGCCCCGGGGGGTGGCCGGGGGTAGCCGGATAGCCGGCCAGCGAAAATCGGGAGTGCGCAAAAACCCTTACGGATGCTTTTCGGATGCGGTGTGGCCCACCCGGTACATCCGCGATCGAGAGAGAGTGTAGTGTGAGATCAATAATGAGACAGGTGCTCTCATTGGTGTAAAGCGATGCGGCGGAGCTGAGAGTTTTGTTGGGCGGCACTAGGGCTCATGAAAAGTGTATTCGGCGCGTGTGACGACGCCGCCGCAAACGACGTCAAAGACCAACGTGCCGCGAGACATTCCAGCGAGTTGGATCAGTGTAATTATAATGTAGTGCCAACTCTGCAAATGGATAAACAGGGATGACTGATAATTGCTGGAACTCTGGTGGTGGTAAGTGTTCATATTCGACATGCACGTCCCACTCTTTAAACTCTGGCCGTTCTTCTATTTTTAACCCTTTCGCCGCTATTAACCGATTGACGAAAGTGCTGACGACGGGAAGATCCTCCGAGACCTGTAGACGGATCGAAAGCGAATCGGGAATGTATTCCCGTATTTCTTAAATAAATGTAAATTTCCAGATTCGAACTTTGCGTCACGATATCTCCACTCGTGAGGCACGTAGAAAACTAAAAACAATTTTATCACATAATTCAAACCCGAGCTATCGATTGAGCCTACTCGGAACTTGATCGGTTCAGCCGTTATTGAGATCCAATAATCTCGGGTACTCGCGACTCTCGCGGTCTCGCGCTGCGCGTATACTTGGCGCCAGACATTGGGAGCTTTCCAGCAAGCAACACAAATCGACACAAGTATCGTTTTATCCTTGTTACTCATTGCCAAAAAAGAAAGATAGAACGATGCTTGTGTCGACTTGTGCCGCTTGCTGGAAAGCTCCCATTACCTACCGGTGTCTCTTGATTCTGAGGATTCCCAGTTCTCACGTTCCCTCTCTTCAGGAGAACTTCGGGACGCCCGGTGGATGAAAATACGGATGTTATTTCGGACTTATAATACGCGAGATTAGATAAGTAACGCGAGGCGAAATCAGCCGAGAGCGGACACACCGTCGGTTGGCCGCTCAATTACGTTTATGTATATATATTACGAGATGTGAACGTTAGGTGCCACTCTTGTGCTCTTGGGCAACCGCAAAAACTTATTTTCCACCGAGCTAACCCAGAACGTATAGCTGTTAGCAGTAATTTTTTGTTCATCCTGCGCGTAAAAATACGCTTGAGATACGTAAATAACCTTGAAAACGTTCGTAGGCGATAGCAGAACTGTTTTGAAATCTTTCGTTATTGTGAAAATTAAAGGCGATAACGCGATTCCTCGCGGATCGTAAAATGATTATCTCGGATAATTCGTCGTCTTATTATTTTCAACGACCCGCTTTTTTTACATGTCCGAGAGCTCAGTTCCGTAAACTCTTGAGCATGGGCGTTCTTTCGGCATTCACTGAGATATAATATTGAAGGTCTCAGTTGACCCCTGTTTGGCCAGCCACGCGTTATCTCTCAAACGATTGTCGCGAATTCGTTAAGATAAACGTTCATCGGACAGATTCGACGAATCGCGAGTTTGTCACTTTACGTAGCTAATTGTGCGGGAAGAGCTTTTTCTCCACGAAGAAGAAAATAATAAACCGCGCGGCAACTCCCCAGACAACACAATGCCCAAAATCGGAACATCTGAACCTTTCGATAATGTTACACACGTTAATCGACCTAATGCGTTCTGTTTTTTATCGCGGGACAAGGGAGAAAAAGACACTTGTCAGTATTGGAAACAAAGTATTTATTTCTTAGATAGAGATCCGCTTGTGCGGAGGAATGCGATGATTATTATCGTGCAGCATGTGTCCCACGTTGCGTAAAGTTGAACTCGCGCATCCACTGATCGCGATGGAGCGCGTTGGGTTTTCTCGTTTTTATCGCAGCAGCGGCTCGCGGAATAATAGATCCCCCCGTGAAATCATCGCCTAATTAGTCCCTAATTAATCCCTGTCCAAATGTCGCCAGTCACGACAGAAGCGACGATAGAGACGCTCGGCGCTGCTCTCGACACCTTCGCATTTCAGTGTTACGTTTCAGCAAACGTTTCAGCATTGTCCGGCGGATCCACAACATCATGGACCTTCGTTTCTCGACGGCATCGCGGTGCCGCTGAACAGAGATCTGACGCTGCCGTGTTCGGCAGCGTTCGGATGGCACACTTTTTCGGAGGATGCGGAAATTCGGCCGGCGGCCGATGGACGCGCGCGCGTTAATGCAATTCGCCGTGTAGAGTGTAGAGCCGCTCGCGCGATATATCATGAGCAACGTCTCTCACATTGTTGCTAGCGCCTCGCTTTCTCCGCGCCTTTTGTAGAACGAATGAAATTCCACGATGGCCGTTGCCGCCGTCGTGACACTTCTCCGCGATGTAAACGTCGCACACGTCATGCAAAGCTAAAGGCATGCCACGGTTCGCTCGCGGAGGTTAGCGAAGGGGCACGGATAAAAATCTCTCGGCGTCAATTGGGGAAGTCTATTGCGCATGTGTCGTGACAAAGTCGACGACGGTAATGTGCAATTTTTAAGCGATGAAATCGAAGTATTTCTGGATTTGTCGCGCGATATTGCACGCCGCGCGCCGTGTCGTAAAAGTGCATTGTACCCCTGTTGAGCTGCCCCCCCCCCCACTTTGCAGAAATTAAAAAACCAATAGCGCAAAATTACAAGCTATTTATGAGCTTTCATATCCCGCAGATTAAAAATTTTGAGCTCCTCACACTGAGCAGGAATTTAATATTTTTTGTGGGGGGGCTGAGTCAACGTTGACTCAGCCCCCCCACTACTTAAAAATAGAGATATTGAATCGTTCTTTGCGGCAGAATTAGGAGCTATTTATGAGCTTTCGAAGTGATATAGTTTCGATTTTTGAGCTCATCCCCTTAACCCCCAAACAACCCTTTAATTGATTCAACTTAAGAGAAAAATGTTGAGAAAAATTAAAATATATTGTATCGCGGATATAATTCGTATAGCGTATAAATTCTAAGAATCAACTCTTAAAATACGCGCATTTTGATTATTGAGCTACAACCCCTTCGCAAGAAAACCACCCCATCTTCCCGGCTTAAGAGAGAACTGTACTTAAAATGAATAAAATTAATTATTTTGCGACTAAATATCGTTTACTAATTTATGAGCTCGCAAAATACATGCATTTTGATTATTGAGCTACAACCCCTTCGCAACAAAACCACCCCATTTTCTCGGCTTAAGAGAGAACTGCACTTAAAATAAATAAAATTAATTATTTTGTGATTAAATATCGTTTACTAATTTATGAGCTCGCAAAATACATGCATTCTGATTATTGAATTGCAATTTCTTTTGTAGGAATATTTTATATTCCTGCTGTACGAAAAAATTATAAGTTATACTTATAGAATATTAATTTACATTTTATCCAAATTAATTCTTTAATAGCCCAAAGTATACAATAATTTGTTTACATCGTGTAAATCATAAATTTAAAAAAATTAAATTAATTGCATTAATTTTTTAAATGCATGTATTTTGGTGTCTGTGAAGTTGGCACCTCATTTTCAAAAATCGGAAATTTTATTAAGAGTTCCATTTGCACCCACAATAGTTCTACAGTTCCTGATGTATTTCAGAAATAGTTCCGTCGATTTAGATAAAAATATAACGATTTAAAAAAATGAGGTGCTAACTTCCCGTGGCACCTCAAGTTTCGAAAATATTTATTTTTATCACGGAATTCTATAGTTCTTGAAGAGTTCTATAGTTCCTGATACTTTTTAGCGATAGTTCTGGTCTTTAAGTATTTTTAAATAATTTTTTAATCTGACCGCTGGCACCTCAAGTTTCAAAAAAATTGATTTTTATCATGGAATTCTATAGTTTTCGAAGAGTTCTACCGTTCCTGATAGGTTTTAGCAACAGTTCCGGCCTCTAAATATTTTTTTAACAATTTTTTACTGTGACCGCTGGCACCGCACACAAGAGTAAAGTCATGAATCGCAGGCAGTTTCGATCGACTTTTTGACAGTTCTCGATAGTTCTCGCATAGTTCCAACAGTTTTAATAGGTTTTAGCAACAGTTCCGGCCTCTAAATATTTTTTTAACAATTTTTTACTGTGACCGCTGGCACCGCACACAAGAGTAAAGTCATGAATCGCAGGCAGTTTCGATCGACTTTTTGACAGTTCTCGATAGTTCTCGCATAGTTCCAACAGTTTTTATAGGTTTTAGCAACAGTTCCGGCCTCGAAATATTTTTTTAACAATTTTTTACTGTTGCCGCTGGCACCGCACACAAGAGTAAAGTCATGAATCGCAGGCAGTTCCGATCGACTTTTTGACAGTTCTCGATAGTTCTCGCATAGTTCCAACAGATTTTATAGATTTTAGCAACAGTTCCGGTCTCTAAATATTTTTAAAATAATTTTTTACTGTTGCCGCTGGCACCGCACACAAGAGTAAAGTCATGAATCGCAGGCAGTTCCGATCGACTTTTTGACAGTTATCGATAGTTCTCGCATAGTTCCAACAGATTTTATAGATTTTAGCAACAGTTCCGGCCTCTAAATATTTTTAAAATAATTTTTTACTGTTACCGCTGGCACCGCACACAAGAGTAAAGTCATGAATCGCAGGCAGTTCCGATCGACTTTTTGACAGTTCCCAATAGTTCTTGCATAGTTCCAACAGTTTTTATAGGTTTTAGCAACAGTTCCGGCCTCTAAATATTTTTTAAATAATTTTTTACCGTTACCGCTGGCACCGCACACAAAAGTAAAGTCATGAATCGCAGGCAGTTTCGATCGACTTTTTGACAGTTCCCAATAGTTCTCGCATAGTTTTTGCTCTCGCATTGACTTTACTCTTGTGTGCGGTGCCAGCGGCAACAGTAAAAAATTGTTAAAAAAATATTTCGAGGCCGGAACTGTTGCTAAAACCTATAAAAACTGTTGGAACTATGCGAGAACTATCGAGAACTGTCAAAAAGTCGATCGAAACTGCCTGCGATTCATGACTTTACTCTTGTGTGCGGTGCCAGCGGTCACAGTAAAAAATTGTTAAAAAAATATTTAGAGGCCGGAACTGTTGCTAAAACCTATTAAAACTGTTGGAACTATGCGAGAACTATCGAGAACTGTCAAAAAGTCGATCGAAACTGCCTGCGATTCATGACTTTACTCTTGTGTGCGGTGCCAGCGGTCACAGTAAAAAATTGTTAAAAAAATATTTAGAGGCCGGAACTGTTGCTAAAACCTATCAGGAACTGTAGAACTCTTCGAGAACTATAGAATTCCATGATAAAAATCAATTTTTTTGAAACTTGAGGTGCCAGCGGTCAGATTAAAAAATTATTTAAAAATACTTAAAGACCAGAACTATCGCTAAAAAGTATCAGGAACTATAGAACTCTTCAAGAACTATAGAATTCCGTGATAAAAATAAATATTTTCGAAACTTGAGGTGCCACGGGAAGTTAGCACCTCATTTTTTTAAATCGTTATATTTTTATCTAAATCGACGGAACTATTTCTGAAATACATCAGGAACTGTAGAACTATTGTGGGTGCAAATGGAACTCTTAATAAAATTTCCGATTTTTGAAAATGAGGTGCCAACTTCACAGACATCGTACAGCAGGAATATAAAATATTCCTACAAAAGAAATTGCAATTCAATAATCAGAATGCATGTATTTTGCGAGCTCATAAATTAGTAAACGATATTTAATCACAAAATAATTAATTTTATTTATTTTAAGTGCAGTTCTCTCTTAAGCCGAGAAAATGGGGTGGTTTTGTTGCGAAGGGGTTGTAGCTCAATAATCAAAATGCATGTATTTTGCGAGCTCATAAATTAGTAAACGATATTTAGTCGCAAAATAATTAATTTTATTCATTTTAAGTACAGTTCTCTCTTAAGCCGGGAAGATGGGGTGGTTTTCTTGCGAAGGGGTTGTAGCTCAATAATCAAAATGCGCGTATTTTAAGAGTTGATTCTTAGAATTTATACGCTATACGAATTATATCCGCGATACAATATATTTTAATTTTTCTCAACATTTTTCTCTTGAGTTGAATCAATTAAAGGGTTGTTTGGGGGTTAAGGGGATGAGCTCAAAAATCGAAACTATATCACTTCGAAAGCTCATAAATAGCTCCTAATTCTGCCGCAAAGAACGATTCAATATCTCTATTTTTAAGTAGCACAAAAAATATTAAATTCCTGCTCAGTGTGACGAGCTCAAAATTTTTAATCTGCGGGATATGAAAGCTCATTTAGCTCATAAATAGCTTGTAATTTTGCGCTATTGGTTTTTTAATTTCTGCAAAGTGGGGGGGCCAGCTCAACAGGGGTGTGCATTGTTTTGGGTTGCGCAATTAAACCTGCGCCTCGACGAGCCGCGTCTATCTTCTCTTACGGCGAGTCCGTTCGCCTATCCCAGGCTGCACTACGAATAAAATAGCCTTGCCCCCGTTTTACATGAAAATTGTGGCCGACGACGAGTTCAATGACTGCGCTACTGCACTCGCGCGCGAGCAAGCGCGCTTCGCTCGCGCGTTCACTCGCTCGTATTTATCGAACAGCCAGATACATTTCGGCTGTCCCGGTCCGAGTGGCTTTAATTATCGTGTACCGCGACGATTAATTTTCTCCATTACTTTCTCAATTTTCCCGCCGAACTTGAACGCGTGCGAATAATACCTGCGACTCGATCGCAGAGTGGAAAGATCGTTAAACATCGGCGTACAAAACAAAGTTGCGCCGTTTGGTAACGCGCAACGGCCGGTCACGCATCGTGAACGTGTATAATGTCTTTAACGGATTGCAGTGATTCTCGAAAGTAACGGCGAGCAGTGCGACTCATTCAATCGTATATATATATATACATATATATATACTCGCGTTGATAACAGGACGAGGGGAAAGGAGGACGATTCTATCTATGAAAATTAAATGCTCTTATGATGCACGTGAATGAACTTTTTGCTGGCTCGTACGCGTGTCGTCTCGCTGGCCAGTGAATTTTAGAGAGATATGCTATTTATCAAAGATTCCAGAGTTATAAATATCAAAAGCCCTATCCGCCGCGCGCGTGTCGTGAACTTGGACGGGTTTAAGCTTGGCGATTATTTCTTTTCCGGGAAACTATGTCCCGAGGGTGGTTAACTGGACAATAAGTCCAGGGTGATTCTTTTCTCGGAATAACATAGCTTTATCCGCGATGTGAGTAGCGAAGATGGAAAGGCGCGCAACGCGCGAATTATCTATTATTTCTGTCGGTCGTCGATTCGACTAAATGAGACGGACTCCAAGTCGCATAATAGAACGTGGTTTGTTCGCGGAGAGGATCGACGCGAGTTAAATTCAATTCGTTTGATCGAAATAGATAATGCTCGACATAACGCGGCTCCGCAAACGCTAATTATAGCATTCGGATTGCACCGTTTACGACCCGTGGGATGTCCAGTTTATTGCGCGCAGCGGTGATCATAGGCGGCTTCGGCAGCGTCGCAGTTACGATCGGGGATATGATGACGATGCGGTAGATACCGTCGTCGAAGCATCGATAATCGCGGTTCCGAAAGCGGCATTTCTATCCGAATTTTCTACTTGGGAGAATTTGGATTGTGTGCCGAAAACGTCGTCGCGGACAAGCGTTATCGCTTTCCCTATATTTTTCCTCGCTCGGATTCGTCCGAAGATAAAACCTTCGCGATGCAATGCGTTTTCAAGTTGCTTTTGAACCAACGCCGAGAAACAGGCACGATTAGGCGCTCGGAGATTCTTGCCGAGGAATTTTGTTCTGATCTCCACGTGCGCGAACGACGATAGGGGGAATCGCGGTAAATTCAGGTGTAACGCGCGATCTTCCTACGATTGCGTGGCGCGTAATAACGCCATCTGATATTTAATATATCGGCTCTGCCGGAAGCTTACGCGATAGTCCGTTTCTCTTTGCGTTTTCTTCCGCACGGCTAACCCTTGCTTCATCTCTTTCTCTATTTCCTTTTTTCGCCTTTCTCGTCTCGTCGTCGTTTCTTTTATTCCGATGTATCGCGTCGATTTCACGATCACAGATCAATCGAGAAGATCGGAGTACATTGTTCGTACGCGATCGACTCTTATACAGATCGTGGATACGCTTCTCGATCTTTATCGCAGATTCTTCGTTCTCATTTTCCACTGACGCCACGAGCGAAAGGTCGAAGTGTAATTCGCTGTGACTTGTTGTTCCAGGCGCTGGCGTCAAGATGGAGCACTTTCAGGCCACCCTGGACCCAAGGAAGCAGGAGTTATTGGAGGCCCGCTTTCTCGGAGCGAGGGTGAGCTGCCTATAGCACTACACACACACACACACACACACACACACACACACACACACACACACACACACACACACACACACACACACACAAACACACAACACATACACACAAAAACACGCGCGCGCGCTCACTTTCTTTCTCTTCTATTCTTATCTTGTACAAAGATATTCTCCTTTCTTCGCAATCTTGCGAACGTTCACATAGAGGGAAAAGTTCGACATTGTACAAAATAATGACATTAGGCGATGACGAGTCGTCCCCCGGACGACATTCGTCTAGCAGATTATCACTCAGTCTATTGATACACTATCGGCTTTATCGACTTCGAACCGCTGAAACGAGTAATTAGCTCGTGAAGCACGTGATCGCAGTAGTTGCCATACATCGGCGAAGCGACTTGCATTTCGTCCGCAAATTTTCCACTTATCGCTTTATCACGTGCTCCGAGGCCGGCAACGTACATCACCGTCGACCTTTATCTCATATGACGAAACCGCGACGTTCGAATTGTCACGCACGTCGCCGCGACGTGATTGCTCTCGTTCTCTACCTCACCTGAGTTTTCTAGCGGCCCTTAATCCTGGCAGCGACGACGACACAGAAATCGGGTACCACTCGCGGAAGCCGCCGCAGCTCGATCCTTCGATAAAATCCGACAATTATTATGTCACTGGCATAAAGCCAATAAATGCTGGAGTCAGGTCCGGCAGGTACTCATTATGGAACGAAACGAGTCGTACGCATAATAAAAGGAGACGTTCCTCCGAGATTTTACGAACTCGGCACTCGGGTTACGCTGCGCCATCCCGCGACGTCGTCGTTTATTTTCTTTTTTTTTTGTTTACGAGATTTACTCTGATATAGCGACATCTGAGAGTGAATACGAATCATTTTCCATGGGTATATCCAGTGTTTGCCAAAATCATCTAATTGTAAGATAAAGATGAAAATTCATAAATTTATCTTAGATGAGATAAAGATAATTTTGCTTTTAATTAATCTAGATGAAAGATGACATGATTATCGCGATTTATTTAGATAAATTTTTAGATAATTTTGTGTTTATGTGTATATTCATAAACATTTATAAAAAGAATTAAGCAGATTTTAAAAGGGATATTAAAACAACACTCAATTTTATTTTAAGTTTTTATTTCTCAAAAATAAAAATTTTTCGAATGTTTTGTCTAATAAGCGATTTCGATGGGGTACATTTATGGTGCTAAACTAAAAAGGCGCTCTACTATAGAGACCCTCTAATAAGAGTCGCGAAATGACGCGTCAAAGTTAGGTCGGCAACGCCATTTTTCAGCAGAAACCGGAAGCCATGGCTAATATAATACAACTGTGAACACCATCACAGTTGGTAAAAAGACATGTTCAACATAATACATTAACCTAGAGACACATGTGCATCTAAACAGAATGACTGGTTGTAGTAGTTGTTCTGCGCCAGAGTGTAACAATTCTTCGAAAAAAGGGATATATTATGAAAGTCTTTTTCTGTAATCCCGAACAAAGAGTAAAATGGACTGCAAATGTAGGACGACCATGTTTTAGAAATTAAATTTCGCGCCATGGCTATTTCCGGTTTTTGCTGAAAAATGCTGATCCCCCCCCCAATAAAAATTGGAACCCTTATTTGTATTTCGCGACTCTTATTAGAGGGTCTCTACTTTACTAGTACCTACCGACTATGGCAGAGATGTATTATATTTAAAAAAAATATCTTTAAAATGTGGAAAATTCGTCAGAAATTGGAGTCCCTTCGAATTAGATTTTAAATATAAAAGTGCTTCGATGTGTTACCACTAGTAATTGTTTGCTTATTATTCTTTTTTTTCCAATATTGCGGAAGAAATCTTCTCCGCTACTATTAGAAGAACTACTGATTTGTTTTTGAGTGTAGTGACATTTTTGCAGTATGAATAATCTACTTCTTTCAAAAATAGGTTTTTACACAACTTTATACTTATATATAATAACGTTCCAATAATAACGTTCCTGGAATTCAATTTAATTTAAACAGCGGTAAAGAAATAGTAGAAAGAGTGAAAATCCTGCTAACTTACATCTTATAAGTTAGCGGAACAAAATGAGCAGAACCAATTGTAAATAATATTTTTATTTGTTGCTCATTTGTTGCTAAAAAGTTGCCAAAGAAAAAAATGTTTTGCTCTGTAAGTTTTTTTAAAAAATGATGTTCCACTAAAAGAAGATTAAGTTAGCGGGACAATATACATATAGCAACGAAATTGCACATAATAATAACATAAAAATTTGTTGCTAATTTGTTGCTCACAAAATATGCTAGTCCCGATTTCGTTGCTCGCAAAATAAGTGTAAATAATAGCGAAAACCTCAGCGTGCAGACAGTTACAAGAGTAAAGTACCAGAAAAAAATTTGTTGCTCGCATAATTTGGTAGTGGCGGTATTGTCTGAATTTGTTGCTCTCGACATATCCAAGTTTTGAATTTTTTGCTTGCGAAATTAATATAGGGGAGACCGAGGCTATCTGTCTACGGGGGCTATGTGTCCACAGTACTGCTATCTCAAGTTTTAAGAGACATATGTCTCTATCATTGTAACAAGTAGGGGAGACCGGGGCTAAAACGTCTACGGGGTAAATCCGTCTAATCAAATATCTCGGAACCTGTATATTGTGCGAACTCGCTATTAACATTGTAAACGCTGCTTATAATACCCATGTGACCAACGGAGTTTCGGCAGGTTACCTGCAGTGTTATGATTTTTACGGAGGCAAACGTGTTTTCGGAAGGTGAAAGTTACATTTTCTGCGCGTGGAAATTTTGTAATATCTGCAATAATATTTGCTCTCCAAATCTCGAGGTAGGTGATTATAAATGCATGCTGATTATAAAGAGTAATGCATGCTGAACACGAATCCAGTGTAGATATCTAATATTTCATGGGCGATCAAACCTGAAACTGATTTATCCCGGGGGATAGACGGTTTAACCCCGGCATTTTTGAGATTTCAATTTTTCCACCGTTGTCGTTTTTGCTCTATACTATACCGGTTAAACAAAGCGACGTAGACAAAAATTTCCTATATAAATTTTGTAGCTAAAGGTTCACTCTTTACAGTGGTATACCACATTTAACTACAATTATTTATTTTGTTGTTAAAAATCGGCACCGAAAAAAAACAGACGGTTTAGCCCCGGTCTCCCCTATTTGAAAAATGCCATACGTAAAAGATTTAAATGTTGTTTGTTTTTTTGTGATACCTCTCGCAGACGCTATATACATTAAAAGAAAAGCGAAAACAATTATTCACATTTTTCGACGGTCGAAAAATTTGCTGTGCGACAGTAGTTTAACTCAAATTAAAGTAAGCAATTCATAATATTATCAATTAATATATAATTATCAGGTGTGAGAAGTGTCAAATCTTAATTTCGCATAATCTAAAATTGGCAACATGTTAAAGACTAAAAAACGTGGTCGGGGCTGTCTGTCCTATTTTTGATGGGGCAATGTGTCCACACTTCAATGACGGATTGTTCTTTTATTAATAGATAATGCTGCGTAACTACAAAAGAAAGACTTTCTTTAAGACGGATAAGGTAGACATATCCAATAAAATTATACTTAGAGCGATTAAAAGAATAAAAATCGAGCGAGAATCTTTTCGTAAAAACAGCGTTAGACTTTGGAATAAATGTTCGGGCTTTCACTCGCTACTGTAAAAAAGTGATCTACGAGCAGTTACTTGATCCTGCGATTCAAGAATCGTCACTAAATTTTTATTTTAAAAATACACGTCAAGTTAAATATATGAGTTTGTCTTAAATTATTGAGTATTTTCTATTTCAAACGCTGCCGAGTATAAAGTAAAGGCCTCAAATAAAAAAAAAAAGATTAAAGAATTGAGGGGACAAAAGAAACTCATCACATTGATTTTGCAACGCACTCAAAATCAGTTTGATGCCACCGTATATAAAGAAAAGTCAGCTCTGCGCAGGAATCCTGTTAAAAAATCTTCACAAAATGTCTACTATTGCTCTGACTCCAACGACTAGGCAGTTTTTTAAATATTATATATTAATAATAAATAATATTATAAATAAGTATAAATATTAATATAAATAATGTGTTTTTTATCATGTGGACAGATAGCCCCTCGAATGTGGACAGATAGCCCCGCATATGGGGCTATCTGTATACGCATTTATTATTTTTTTTAATAGCAAGGTTGAAGGGTTATACTATTAAAATTTTAGCCAAATAGCTTTATTAGTTTTTTAGTAAACTTGAAAAAAGCGTAAAGTGTGGACACATAGCTCTGGTCTCCTCTAAACAATAGCAGAAAACTTAATCTTCTTTTAGCGGAACATTATTTTTTAAGAAAACTTACAGAGCAACAAACTTTTTTCTTTGGCAACTTTTTAGCAACAAATGAGCAACAAATAAAAATATTATTTAGAATTGATTCTGCTTACTTTGTTCCGCTAACTTATAAGACGTTGCTAACTTAGATAATTTTTAGGTAAGATAACAGTTTTTTTATTTAAGGACGTTCTCCGGTCCTTATACTAGGTGCGCAACTAAGTTTCCGGGTTTTTTTGATCAATAAAAAATGGAAAATTTCAAGAGAAATACAAAAAATGGTTTATTCAAAGTATCGTCCCTCGCTAGCTATACATTTTCGCCATCTCTCTGGCAATACATGAATACCGCGACAATAAAACGACGCGTCTTTGGTCCGAAACCATTCATCCAACCAATTTTGCACTTCTTCGAAATTGGTCAAGTGTAGCACAGTTAAGCCATGCACCATCGACCGGAACAAGTGATAATCGGAAGGCGCCAGGTCTGGCGAATACGGCGGGTGCGGTAGCAGATCCCATTTCAGCGTTTTGATGGTGTCCTGGACGATGGAACTGCGATGGCACGGAGCGTTGTCGTGCTGCAATATCACTCGTTCGTGTCTCGTGTCCCATTCTGGCCGTTTTTCGAGCAATGTATGGTTTAAATTGATCAGTTGTTGTCGGTAGCGATGCCCATTGACAGTTTCGCCCGGTTTCAGCAGCTCATAGTACACGTTTCCTTTCTGGTCCCACCAAAGCGCTCCTTGTCCTCAGTGTCGAAATCGCCACTTCTGAAGCGTTTAAACCAATCTTCACAGGTAGTTTGCGATGGTGCATGTTCGCCGTAGGCCTCCTCAAGCAAACGACGTGCTTCAGCTGTATTTTTTTCAAGTTAAAGCAGAAAAGCAAAGCTTCCCGCAAATGCTGTTTATTTGGCACAAAACTCGACATCTCCGTTGTTAGAAAAAAATATTTTTGCGTTGCGATATGTGTTTATATAACGACTGGTTATTGTTAACAGATGTCCAAGCTATAACTTCAGACAACTTCAGACATGTAAGTCGAGTACATGTGTTATTGGTGCCATCTATGTGTGAAACCCGGAAACTTAGTTGCGCACCTAGTACTAGAGAAAATCGATTTTCTTAGGATTTTCTTGAAACTGTGAATATACGTTAATTTAGGTGTGCTTTATGCGTGGTATAAATTTCAGTACCTCTTCCGGTATAAAAAATAAAGATACTGAGCCTCAAAGTTTCAACTTTTACTAATGAAAAGGTTTTCCAGGCCAAACGGTAAGAGATACGAGGTTGGCCAAGAGGACCAAAGTTGCTCCTCTCGTCGAGTTCTATAAGGAAAAAATGCCAAAACTAAAAAAAAATTAAATTTAAATTTTTTTTTTGAAACTTTGAGGCTCAGTATCTTTATTTTTTATACCGGAAGAGGTACTGAAATTTATACCACGCATAAAGCACACCTAAATTAACGTATATTCACAGTTTCAAGAAAATCCTAAGAAAATCGATTTTCTCTAGTATAAGGACCGGAGAACGTCCTTAAGATAAAGCTAAAGGCCATTTCACGTAACAATGTTTTAGTTGTAATCATAAGGCCGTAAGAAAATAGACCAATCACAGTCGCATCGTTATTCTCATCGCACTTGCAGAATAATCGAGTGCGTGATTGGTCTATTTTCTTTCGGCCTTACGATTACAACTAAAACTTTGCTACGTGCAATAACCTTAAATATACTTTGAATTTTTTTCACCTTGATAAGATAAAGATGATTACATGTCTTCATTTGGATAATTATAGATAATTTTATCTAGATACCGGCAAATACTGGGTATATCTTACCTAAGTAACAATATAACACAATAGGCTAGGCTGTATCTGTAGACGATGAGAACTACCGTTACTTTCTCCAAAAAGAAAAGTAAAAAATTATATAATAAAGTGATTCGAAGCTAATGCAAATGCGAGTAACACGAGCCAGAATGTCGATGTGTCGGTGCGTAACAATTTTTTTATTCAAACAATGCGGAATAATGAATGCGAAATAGTAATTGTACGGCCTGATGATGACCAAAATAAACGATCAAAATGTCCGGAGAAAAATTTGTTTGGATAAAAGAATTGTTTACACAGAGCAACATTGGCGTGTTTTTTAGCGCGCGTGTCGACTCTATACCCTACGCTTACATCGATACGCTTGCATCGATGTAACTACATTTTACGTTACTCGATAACGAATGTGTGAATGCACCGTTAAATTTAAGCATATCTGGCCGTGATTAATTTATAACTGTATCGCGCCAAAGATCGATCAGATCATATATCACGATTCTAGTTCTTTTTCACCGGAGACGACTCGCGTACACGTCGACTCTATTTTCGGCAAATTACGACATCATGATATACAGAGTGTCTCGAACAAATGGCTCTAACACAAGAACGTCGTGTCGTCTTGTAGGGATTCTAATTCTTGTGTTAATTTAACACGTAAAATTAAAATATTCTCTCGATATCGTTTCAAGAGTATAAAGCTCGCTTCTTCGAAATTCTACTTTTTCCAAGACTTATCCTGTAGAAAGGGATATATTACATACTCGGCGTAACTTGCTCGCCCGTGTATAATGTAATATTTACAACGACCCGTCTATATCGATCGTAACTTGCATTTATTCAGACATTTAGTATCCGCTCTCTAAAATACAATCACGTGTGTGAAGATAGCATCTCAAGTGTTAGCATCTCACAAATAAACTGCAAATTCACTTGCATCCAGCATAGTTCCACAGTTCCTGATAAGTTTTAACAATAGTTCTGATAAATTTACTATTAAAATCGCGTTTTTAAGAAATGAGATGCTAACTTCCAAAAACACCTGATAGTATCTCATCGTATTTCGAATACATGATCACGGAGGAGTAAATTCCATAGAGTTCTCCAGTCTAGACACATTCTGTCAATAGTTCTGACGATTAAACTCCGTAGAAAATAATTTATAATTGCAAAACCCATCTGATCCCATGTGTATGAAGCTGGCGTGGAAACTCACTAATTGTTTACAGTTCTAGAGTTTCTCTATGAGTTAAACAAATAGTTCCGACCATTAAAGCAAAAGAATTGATTCAGACAAAAAGTTGACTAAGACGACAACTTCACGCTGCGTCTCAATTTGTCTTACAGCAGTTCCCTTACTATATCTCATCAGATTTTGATTTGCAGTTAAAGACGAGTTCTATAAAGAGTTCTGCAGTTTAAAACCAAAAACATCGATTAAAATAACGTAAAAACTAACGAATATAGTGTAACAAATATATCAAGCTGAACGATTTTTCAGAGTTCTGGCTTTTCCAAGATAGTTCTGTATAATTATGAATACATTTATGCATTTTTTAAAGAGTTCTAGACACTATCAACGTTGTGTTTTCAAAAAAATTAATACTGCTCGGAAAGTGGATTTAAATAGAGATAAAGGTGAGATGCTGGTCAATATTCGATAGTTCTAATAATCGTAAAATATTTTTCATGCAGTTCTAAACATATTTAACAATTTCCTAAAGAGTTCTGGGCACTACCAACGTTGTTATTTTTTAAATAATTAATACTGCCCGGAAAATGCATTTTAAGACAGATAAGGGTGAAATGCTGGTCGATATTCGATAGTTCTAGTCATTGTAAAATATTTTTCATGCAGTTCTAAACGTATTAAACAATTTTCTAAAGAGTTCTGGGCACTACCAGCGTTGTATTATTTTTTAAATAATTAATACTGCCTAGAAAATTCATTTTAAGACAGATAAGGGTGAGATGCTGGTCGATATTCGATAGTTCTAGTCATCGTAAAATATTTTTCGCGCAGTTCTAAACGTATTTAACAATTTTCTACAAAGTTCTAGGCACTACCAACGTTGAATACTTTCACATATTATTTAAAAGTATTAACTATTTATTTTGTTTGGCAACGCTCTTTTAAATACACCATTTGTTAAATACGTTCAGGACTGTATATATTAAAAAAAAATAGTTGACAATTATTAGAACTTTCGAATCAACATAGATCAACATCTTATCTGTTTTAAAATGCACTTTCCGAGAAGTATTAATTTTTTAAAAACCAACACAACGTTGGTAGTGCCTAGAACTATGTAGGAAATTGTTAAATACGTTTAGAACTGCGCGAAAAATATTGTACGATGACTAGAACTATTGAATATCGACCAGCATCTCACCCTTATCTGTCTTAAAATGCATTTTCCAGGCAGTATTAATTATTTAAAAAATAACACAACGTTGGTAGTACCCAGAACTCTTTAAGAAATTGTTAAATACGTTTAGAACTGCGCGAAAAATATTTTACGATCTCTAGAACTCTCGGATATAGTCCAGCATCTCACTCTTATCTGTATTAAAATGCATTTTCCGAGCAGTATTAATTTTTAAAAAACCAACACAACATTGGTAGTGCCTAGAACTCTGTAGAAAATTGTTAAATACGTTCAGAACTGCGCGAAAAATATTTTACGATGACTAGAACTAATGAATATCGACTAGCATCTCACCCTTATCTGTCTTAAAATGCATTTTCCAGGCAGTATTAATTATTTAAAAAATAACACAACGTTGGTAGTGCCCAGAACTCTTTAGGAAATTGTTAAATACGTTTAGAACTGCGCGAAAAATATTTTACGATCACTAGAACTATCGAATATCGTCCAGCATCTCACCTTTATCTGTATTAAAATGCATTTTCCGGGCAGTATTAATTATTTAAAAAATAACAACGTTGGTAGTGCCCAGAACTCTTTAGGAAATTGTTAAATACGTTTAGAACTGCGCGAAAAATATTTTACGATCACTAGAACTCTCGAATATCGTCCAGCATCTCACCTGTATCTGTATTAAAATGCATTTTCCGGGCAGTATTAATTATTTAAAAAATAACACAACGTTGGTAGTACCCAGAACTCTTTAAGAAATTGTTAAATACGTTTAGAACTGCGCGAAAAATATTTTACGATCTCTAGAACTCTCGAATATAGTCCAGCATCTCACCCTTATCTGTATTAAAATGCATTTTCCGAGCAGTATTAATTTTTAAAAAACCAACACAACATTGGTAGTGCCTAGAACTCTGTAGGAAATTGTTAAATACGTTCAGAACTGCGCGAAAAATATTTTACGATGACTAGAACTAATGAATATCGACTAGCATCTCACCCTTATCTGTCTTAAAATGCATTTTCCAGGCAGTATTAATTATTTAAAAAATAACACAACGTTGGTAGTGCCCAGAACTCTTTAGGAAATTGTTAAATACGTTTAGAACTGCGCGAAAAATATTTTACGATCACTAGAACTCTCGAATATCGTCCAGCATCTCACCTGTATCTGTATTAAAATGCATTTTCCGGGCAGTATTAATTATTTAAAAAATAACACAACGTTGGTAGTACCCAGAACTCTTTAAGAAATTGTTAAATACGTTTAGAACTGCGCGAAAAATATTTTACGATCTCTAGAATTCTCGAATATAGTCCAGCATCTCACCCTTATCTGTATTAAAATGCATTTTCCGAGCAGTATTAATTTTTAAAAAACCAACACAACATTGGTAGTGCCTAGAACTCTGTAGGAAATTGTTAAATACGTTCAGAACTGCGCGAAAAATATTTTACGATGACTAGAACTATCGAATATCGACTAGCATGTCACCTTTATCTGTCTTAAAATGCATTTTCCGGGCAGTATTAATTATTTAAAAAATAACACAACGCTGGAAGTGCCCAGAACTCTTTAGAAAATTGTTTAATACGTTTAGAACTGCATGAAAAATATTTTACAATGACTAGAACTATCGAATATCGACCAGCATCTCACCCTTATCTGTCTTAAAATGCATTTTCCAGGCAGTATTAATTATTTAAAAAATAACACAACGTTGGTAGTGCCCAGAACTCTTTAGGAAATTGTTAAATACGTTTAGAACTGCGCGAAAAATATTTTACGATCACTAGAATTCTCGAATATCGTCCAGCATCTCACCCTTATCTGTATTAAAATGCATTTTCCGAGCAGTATTAATTATTTAAAAAACAACACAACGCTGGAAGTGCCCAGAACTCTTTAGAAAATTGTTTAATACGTTTAGAACTGCATGAAAAATATTTTACAATGACTAGAACTATCGAATATCGACCAGCATCTCACCCTTATCTGTCTTAAAATGCATTTTCCAGGCAGTATTAATTATTTAAAAAATAACACAACGTTGGTAGTGCCCAGAACTCTTTAGGAAATTGTTAAATACGTTTAGAACTGCGCGAAAAATATTTTACGATCACTAGAACTCTCGAATATCGTCCAGCATCTCACCTGTATCTGTATTAAAATGCATATTCCGGGCAGTATTAATTATTTAAAAAATAACACAACGTTGGTAGTACCCAGAACTCTTTAAGAAATTGTTAAATACGTTTAGAACTGCGCGAAAAATATTTTACGATCTCTAGAACTCTCGAATATAGTCCAGCATCTCACCCTTATCTGTATTAAAATGCATTTTCCGAGCAGTATTAATTTTTAAAAAACCAACACAACATTGGTAGTGCCTAGAACTCTGTAGGAAATTGTTAAATACGTTCAGAACTGCGCGAAAAATATTTTACGATGACTAGAACTAATGAATATCGACTAGCATCTCACCCTTATCTGTCTTAAAATGCATTTTCCAGGCAGTATTAATTATTTAAAAAATAACACAACGTTGGTAGTGCCCAGAACTCTTTAGGAAATTGTTAAATACGTTTAGAACTGCGCGAAAAATATTTTACGATCACTAGAACTCTCGAATATCGTCCAGCATCTCACCTGTATCTGTATTAAAATGCATTTTCCGGGCAGTATTAATTATTTAAAAAATAACACAACGTTGGTAGTACCCAGAACTCTTTAAGAAATTGTTAAATACGTTTAGAACTGCGCGAAAAATATTTTACGATCTCTAGAACTCTCGAATATAGTCCAGCATCTCACCCTTATCTGTATTAAAATGCATTTTCCGAGCAGTATTAATTTTTAAAAAACCAACACAACATTGGTAGTGCCTAGAACTCTGTAGGAAATTGTTAAATACGTTCAGAACTGCGCGAAAAATATTTTACGATGACTAGAACTATCGAATATCGACTAGCATCTCACCCTTATCTGTCTTAAAATGCATTTTCCGGGCAGTATTAATTATTTAAAAAATAACACAACGCTGGAAGTGCCCAGAACTCTTTAGAAAATTGTTTAATACGTTTAGAACTGCATGAAAAATATTTTACAATGACTAGAACTATCGAATATCGACCAGCATCTCACCCTTATCTGTCTTAAAATGCATTTTCCAGGCAGTATTAATTATTTAAAAAATAACACAACGTTGGTAGTGCCCAGAACTCTTTAGGAAATTGTTAAATACGTTTAGAACTGCGCGAAAAATATTTTACGATCACTAGAACTATCGAATATCGTCCAGCATCTCACCTTTATCTGTATTAAAATGCATTTTCCGGGCAGTATTAATTATTTAAAAAATAACAACGTTGGTAGTGCCCAGAACTCTTTAGGAAATTGTTAAATATGTTTAGAACTGCATGAAAAATATTTTACGATTATTAGAACTATCGAATATTGACCAGCATCTCACCTTTATCTCTATTTAAATCCACTTTCCGAGCAGTATTAATTTTTTTGAAAACACAACGTTGATAGTGTCTAGAACTCTTTAAAAAATGCATAAATGTATTCATAATTATACAGAACTATCTTGGAAAAGCCAGAACTCTGAAAAATCGTTCAGCTTGATATATTTGTTACACTATATTCGTTAGTTTTTACGTTATTTTAATCGATGTTTTTGGTTTTAAACTGCAGAACTCTTTATAGAACTCGTCTTTAACTGCAAATCAAAATCTGATGAGATATAGTAAAGGAACTGCTGTAAGACAAATTGAGACGCAGCGTGAAGTTGTCGTCTTAGTCAACTTTTTGTCTGAATCAATTCTTTTGCTTTAATGGTCGGAACTATTTGTTTAACTCATAGAGAAACTCTAGAACTGTAAACAATTAGTGAGTTTCCACGCCAGCTTCATACACATGGGATCAGATGGGTTTTGCAATTATAAATTATTTTCTACGGAGTTTAATCGTCAAAACTATTGACAGAATGTGTCTAGACTGAAGAACTCTATGGAATCTTACTCCTCCGTGATCATGTATTCGAAATACGATGAGATGCTATCAGGTGTTTTTGGAAGTTAGCATCTCATTTCTTAAAAACGCGATTTTAATAGTAAATTCATCAAAACTATTGTTAAAACTTATCAGGAACTGTGGAACTATGCTGGATGCAAGTGAATTTGCAGTTTATTTGTGAGATGCTAACACTTGAGATGCTAGCTTCACACACGTAATACAATCAGTATATTGTCACTGAAAACAGTGATAATTCAATCACTGAATTATTTACAGTGATATACTTTTAACATATGTTAATCGGTGAATATTCACCGCTTTTCAGTAATAATACACTGATTGTACACTGTAAAGAGTATGTTGTACTTGCTCACACTTCACTCACATATCTGACGAAAAGAGAAGAATCTTCGTCTTTTTAATTGATACGTGGCATGGAATGGTTAGAAAACAAAAGAAGAATGTCGTGCAGCAGAAGCAAAGATTCTGATTGACTCACGATCACACATAACGTTACATGAACACTTCATAACTTAACTTTTTGAAGAAGCAAGGTGGGAGTATGTTCACTAAAAATCAGTAAATATTCACTGATTGTCGGTGACATATTGTTTTACTAATTCAATCTGCAACTTTTTACTGATTGACTTTAAGAGAGCGCGTCTTTCGATGACGTAACGTCGACAAAGAGTATCGACGAGCAAGTGTCATCCCCGCAGAGAGAGACAGGAGGGAGCGAATTGTCTGTATTACGCTAACTGCGTTATTAAAGACACGGTGGTACACCCGTTTGGTCTAGTATCTCCATTTTTGGAACGCCAGGCACGAGCGTGATTGGTTCTTATTCTGGATTTCTAAATCAGATATATTACCTGGAACAACCTGCGATAATACTCGGTGTCCCAGAAATGGAATCGGCAAGATCGATGGGTTAAACGCGTATCTAACTACTAGCAGAATAATATACATAGCTATAGCGGAACATTCATAGATACATGGTCTATATTATCGGGCCTGAATGTATGAAAGATGAAGAACAAGAGAGGAGTCGAAAAATCCGTTAAAGGTAAAGGATAAGCCGGTAGATCTGTCATGCGCGACCTTATATACATACATCCGATCGACCGATCGACCAGTCAACTAACCAACCAACCAACCAACCGACCGACCAGCCGACTAACCAACCAACCGACCGACCGACCGATCGACAGGCCGGCGACGTTGCCGGATTTTACTCGCATTTGTGTATGAGGTTCGCGTGCAAAGTACTAACGAACGCATGCATTTTGCATCCGTCACAACCGCGTCATGTTGTCCGTTCCAGCTCCTTGTCCGCCGCCACTGAGAGAAAGAGAGAGAGAGAGGGGGGGAGGGGGGGAGAGAGAGAGAGAGAGAGAGAGATATCGCTCGTTTTATTATCGTTGCATCGCATCCGAAGAGCGGCGCGGCCGGACGAAAAGGTGTGGCCAATCGCGGCGCGCCGTGCGATCAGCCCGCGTGCTATCGGAAGCATAGCGGCCTGGGGTCGTGCGCGACGACATCACGTGGCGCTCTCACTTAGAGCACGGCAGTCAAGTGCGCGAGCCCGACGCGCTCTCGCGCGCCCGCCGAGCCGTGAGAGTGAGGGAGGGATTAGGGGGAGTGGGCGCGCTACGCGCTTAAGGGTGCTCTCACATGCTCGACGACGTCACAGTCAGTACTCTCTTTTCTCTCCTTACTCCTTCTCTCTTTCACACAGTCGTCGACTATTACCGACTGTGTTTGTAACGTTACAACCGCATCCGTTCCTTTTTTATTGTTAGTCGCACTTTGTATACGATTCTCCACTAGCGTCGTACTTTCCTCCCTTTCCGATCCGACACCCAATTTGTTTCGCGGTTAGAAAGGACGGGACAAAGTACGAATGTCCGCGCGTGAAGTTCGCTTAATACATGTAAGTGTACCTACACCTACAACGTATCGACGAGGACGACGAGCCTGCATTCGAGGAGCGATATTTCTCAGATATAACTTCGCTCGCAGGTAACTCGACTTACCTAGGGTCGCCATCGACCTCTTTCGCGTCGGGATAAACCAAACGCCCGGAATTATTTTCGCGGAATTATAACACGTACGCAACAAGCTCAGATTTATAGATTTTTGTAAACGTACAATCGCTACCTCAGTTTTTGCTCCCTTATATGTTCATCTTCGAGACGCCATTGCTGAAACAGCAGGTGATCCTTTGCGCTTCGTTCTTGTGCATCTCTTTGTTTCACGCTCGTCCTTTTTCGTCCTTTTCACCGAAGGACGAGCGGAATGTGCGTGCGCGCATAAACGCAGTTTCACCCACACCCACGCGACTGCACGATGATGCAGCATGCACCGGCGTGCGACCAAGGCTTCACGAGCTTCTTGCCATCGCTTCAGGAATGTTATGGCTTCTTGCGTTGTAGCAAGAAATCTGAGATCTGCCCCTGTTCTCGAACTTTCAATGTAAATGCATATATCCCGCGAGGTTCCGATCATGTTAATCATCCACAAATCCATTACAGAGAGACATCGTTTTCTTTCTTAACCCGCAGTTTGCAATTAAATAATTGCGTTCTTTATTTAAGGCGTTTCTCGGTCGAGACCTGTTAACCGGAAGTCCAAGCTTATCGATTCGTGCTCTGTATACCGATCGTTCCTTGGCTACGCGAGAGAAAGAAATCCCGGTATCGAACTTGCCGCCCGGCTCAAGTCCAACGGTGAAGATTTATACCTGCCCCTTCCCTGTTTGCCTCGAACCGAAGTGAGACCTAAGTCGTTGCCGCCTGTCCTCTAGTCTACCGCTTGTCTACTAACCGTTTATACAACGCGGCCCCCTATTTGTAGAGACCCTAGAGGCCACAAAAGTTTATGCTATTTATACAATGTCGAATCAAAGCCATCGTAGCATTCCCGTTACACAATCACGCGATTGTTTCATGCGCGGTCGTTCGTGATTGTTCGCGGATCTTGCGTTCGCACTCGTAAGCTGCTTTTATGGCTTGTTATTCGAGAGATAGATCCATACTTAATGCTCCAAATCTTTAAACGCAAATAGTCGTGTGAATCTGTTGGACACTTGGAATGATCACAACTTTGTCATCAATTTGTGTCGTCAATTTAATCGTGGCTTTTTTATGTTATTAATTTAATCGTGCTTCAAAATCGTCGAACTTGGCACAATCATTCTATGACTTCGTCCGTCTGGCGTAATCCCTTGCCTATCCGTCGAAACACATTGGATCTCCACGTTGATGCTCCGCGCTTCTTTCCGGGACACCCGGTGTATACGTGCGGGCACAGAAGGAATCCATAGGTACCCGACATTTTGCAGTACTGTTCGTACCGGCGCGGCGACGGGCATAGGTAGTTTCCAAGCGCGAGCATCATCCCTTCGTTTCCCTTCCACTTGGCCCAATATTCTCATCCTTATCTAACTCATCCCCCCCGTTGCCCCTCTGCCCTTCCTTGCCACATCCGCTCACATCCGCGGCGTCTCTTGCAACCCCACCCCTATTAGTTATTTTCTCGACGAGTCTCGCTCTCCTCTCTTCTATTTCTCCCCCTCCCTATCCTCCCCCCTCTCTCTCTCTTTCGGAGTCACCTCTGTTGGTCTCCACATCCTTCGAGGATCGATCGAGAATGTGTAATATATATATATATATCCATTTCCAACTCCTTCCCTCCCCCCTTCACTTTCTGTCGATTCCATTTGCCCAAAGTCCGCATAGAAACCCGCCGTTCCCCATGTAAGTTACAAGCGGTAGGTATCGCTGTAGAAGCGTTCCGTCGTATCCTGTATCCAAACGGTCTTTAATTATCCCTTTAGATACACCGAAATCGAATCTCCTACTCGATTCATGCTAAAACAGTTCGCGTAGCATAATCCCGAGGTTGCGCTCGATAGGTAATCAGATGTCGTTTAGATAGTCAACCTTAGATAGAAATAAGGCGACAACTCAATAAAGCGTCGAAATTTTCGATACTTGGAAATATCCAGCGGCAGCTTGGCCACTTACTTTTTTTCCCCTCTACAGGACGTCGCAATAGGCGTCAAAATGGTCGACTTAGGCCGACTATCGACTTTTGATAAGTGCTATTGTAATCCAATGAAGAGTCCCAAGTCCCGCTGATTCGTTTCGCGGTCCGTCACTGATCAATCAACTACTTTCACTCCGCTATTGCGCAACGTTCAAAACTAGCGTTTCGCCTCATCGCCACACAGATCTACGAAGTTTTGATCCTTAACTCGTTTGGTAGGATTTTAAGTTGTATGTAAAAAAAAAATTGTATATGATATTATATGTACCATTGGGCTTGTTGAAATAGGTATGTATCAAAATCAGTCCAGTTAACGCATTCGTGTCTAGGCTCTTATATGGTACGCTATCTCGGTGGTAAAAGGTTTAAGGCGTGAGATACACGGAACCGAGGAAGGTACCGTAGGACGCAGAAGCTGTCGTCAGGTTGGCAATGATCGAGCGAGCTTTCGCCGCACTGTGTTGCCGCTCCTTCTTCGGCACATGGCGGTGCATAGTGGTATCAACGATCGTATAATAGCAATGAGCTCGGGCTCGCATTGTATGTTTATTGGACGAGGGGACGGAATTAAATTCCCGCGTTACATGCGACGCGAGCCCGCGTCATTTTCATCGGCTCGATCATTCGCTGATTAAATCGGCTGATCGCAGCCGGCTTGACGCTTCGCTAGAGCTCTTCCTCGGAACGCGCGACATCGTCCCGTCGTTAGCTCTTCTACGTTCGAGATGCCTCGCCGTTCCTCCGCTGTTCCTCCGCTGTTCCTCGTTAGAGATCTCCAGCCGCCCGTAACCGCTTGTTCACCCTGTACATGCAATACAGTATTTAGTACGCGCGACGTATACGTAGTACGTACCCGCTATCGATCCCGGACCTTAATAGGTATAAAGTTAGCGTCTAGAGTCGGTGTACCAGTGTGGTGAGTGTCTTCTGGCGAATGCATCCAGTAACAATATGGCGGCTCCGACCGTTTCGAGATGCGCCGAGTATCTGGCGAATAATTTTGCTCGAGCTTCGAAAATCGATTTCTCATTCGCGGGACCGTTTGATGGAGAATAATCGTCGGGGAATTCGCTTGGGATACGTTCCGCGTAAATGCGAAATAATTCTAAAGTTTTGGTGCGCAAAAGGTCGTTGCTTTTTCGCGATCGTCGATTTGAAGAAACGGACGACAACAATGGAGATTAAATATATCGTGGATTAATTGTGATTAATTACGTTCGCGCGAATAATCGTTCACTCGGCGATTTTATTAATTGACTTATCGACCAACAACGGCAAACGATGCACCGCGCCGGAAATGCGGCAGTCACGCTGATTTAGGAACGCATCGGAGCTCTGCGCTCGTTAATGGACCCGTGCCCGTACCGATTCGATTCCGTCGTAAATAAGAGATTCGGATAATAATACGCGGTCGCCGAATGTCGGTCGAATTAACACCATCATTATCTGTTTGCTCATTAACGGTGTTAATTAGCCGTCCGTACCGTTATTAACGTATTATACCGAAAATGCGGATTTGCACAACCGCCGCGGAGTGCAAAAAACTGCGAGACGAAAGCCGCGATATTCACGATAACCGGAAGTTATCCGCGGTATCGCATACTCGTTCCATTCTCGCAATTACTTAAATTGTTCCCTATATTTAAACAGTTCGGTGCTTCCTCTCTCGCGCTCGATTAAACGTACTCGTACTGCGGCTCGGTCAACGGCGGAGAATCGAGAATTGGTCGAAAGGCGAACGGAGTAACGATATTACAAATCTCCTTCTGGTATTCTTATCCCGTACACGCTTGCACATTTGCAACGTACCGTCCTCTATTTATAAGTCGTGTTATGACTGCGAGGGAGACGATGCGATTTCCTTACTAACGGTAGAATCTCCCGTGGATATCTCGCGGTTTCTCGTAATATTTTTCATTAGATAGCTGCGCAAAGTCCCTGCACATCCATTCTGCCGATTTGTTGAATCTGTCCTTCAACGTCAAATTTATGTTGGATTATTGACAATGAGCTGTTTTATAGGCTTCTGTTTACGTGTCCTCTCCTCTCCTCAGATCGTCCGTCCGATGGCTGAAAGCGATCGAGAGCCATCAGAATCGTACCATGTAAATTTGCCTTCACGTGCGACTCAATGCGGGTTTTCGCGGTACACGAAAGAATTCGCCGCAAGGTCGACGGAGGCGAAGCGGATGGAAGGAGCGGAAGCGAGAGGCGGAGGGCGAGACGGACGGAGTGAGGTCGATGGAGGCGAAAGGGGACGAGCAGGGGTGTTATTGCGTGGTAGTGTGGTTAAACGTATTGATCCCAATCACTACGATATGTCCAGGCTCCGCTCCGCTGCGAGCACTATGGCCGGGTCATCGCCGGAAAGCGAGACTTGCGAGTGTTACATAGTTTCGGTTAACGATAAAAGTATTTTATTACATTATCCGCTTCCTTGAGTCTCTCGGTCGATTCTCTACGTCCAAGTTGTGATAATGAATATTAGCTCGAATCGGACTTGAATCGAGTATGGGCCAAAGCACATATGACAGTCGTAGTCGTGGACGTAAGTAACGCACAAGCTTTGGCGTATCCTGATCTGTCAGATCGGGGACTACGAGTACTACGACCGTCGTATATCGCTACGCCATGTTATGTGCTTTGGCCCTATCTTACGAATAACGGAGATACACGACACGCGCCTAATTTCACTCGTAACAACTGTAATTCGAAAATTTACAGCGAGAGCCTCGTTTATTTTCGATACTGCTCATTCAACGGTCATCCCTAAGTGGCTCCCGTGTTTTTTTTCTACCTTTCCGAAGAGCGCCGTGCCTCGAAATGGAAATCGCGGATCGATGACGAGGTGTCGCTGAAGCGAGACACGGCGAGAACGTAGTCGACGCTTACGTAATGGCCTTCGGGCGCTTTTAAGGCGTACGCAAGCACCATGCTCGCGTCGCTCGCGATTAATCGGAGCACGTGATGTAAAAAAATCTGGCAACAGCGTAACGCGTTACCGTGGTATTCCCTCCGCATATTCGTAATGTCGTGTCGCGCGCGAGTTCGGTGTTACGAGCGCGCGTTAATTGGACCCCGCATATTATCGAGCCACCAATCGCGACTCTCGGTCCGGCCTTTGTCTTTCTCTTCGCATCTTTTTATCCGTTTATGGTTACGTTTAATTATTTCATTAGAGAGACGTGATTGAGCCGATTTCTCGATGCTAAATCAGCCATCTCCAAGCTCGCAATTAATAATCAATATACAATTATTTAATTAAATTCAAAAATTATAAAAATTTATATTTTTAGCACTTTATTTTTATTTTCGAACGTAATTTAGCTTATTTATTCAATTAATATAATTCATGCTTAATCAGAAACTAATTATCAGATTTCGTAGATGGAGGAATGTATATTTGTCTCATTTTATTTTCGTACATTGTTTTATTTTATTTTCATGGCGATAGCTGTTTTGTGAGTGAAATGAGCGCAACCCTTTCGTGAACGCGCCGGAGAATTCCGTGAGAAGCTTCTGGTTTTGCGATCGATGTGACGCTCTCTCTGCGGCAAGCCGTTGGTCGCTGAAGTTTCCTACTGGACCAATGGGCTACCTATCTATCCTTGGATGAAAGGATACTGTATATTCAGCACTGTGTGTGTGTGTGTGTGTGTGTGTGTGTGTGTGTGTGTGTGTGTGTTTATTAGTAAAAAATATTTCTGTTGCATCACGAAATGAATTGTATATATCACAAACATATGAAATTAAGTAAAAGATTTATACGTTTCTTTCTTATTGTTAGCAGAAAAGGTTCCACCTTGCAATGTTTTTGCTTTAAGCCGTGACGATGTTCTAGTTCAATGTCTTCTATTATTTTTTCTCTTATCGCGTTTCTTCTATTTCTATTATTTCTATCATCGTTCCTCGAAGAATGCAGATAAGGCACTACTATTATATGTTTGCAATCACAGAACTGTATCATCTCAGATATCAACGTAATTTAATCATTCCCTCATATATATTTTTTAAATGAGATAATACCTAAAAAAGGTATATGACAAAGGCGAATAGCGGAAATGAGATTATCGAAAAAGAGTTACGTTGACGTATAAATTTTCTCCAAAAGTATCTCCCGTCTGGAAAACCTTCCTGCATACATATATCTACCGAAGACTCGGTTGTTATGTTACATCATCGTCATCGTCATCATCATCATCATCATCATCGTCATCATTGTCGATAATGCAGAGATACGCAAGTCGATACGAGAAAACCACCCCTTTCGCTCGCGTACCCGCATGAAGTGGCGTGCATGCAATAGCGTACCACCGGTGAGAGACCAGACGGTCGGTCGACGTGCCGCCTATTTATATACACTCCGCGCCCGCCGTCCAGTCGAGCGACGACGATCGTGTCACGTCGTCTCGCGTCGGTAGGAGCCGAAAGCACGCTTTCTCTTTCTCTCTCTCTCTCTCTTTCTCTTTCTCTCTGCCCCCTCCCACCCTTCTGTCCGCCCGCGCCATCAGCTGCACCTGCCGCGCGCCGCCACCCGCTGGCCGTGTCTCGCCACTTGGGACGTAGCCGCCGAGGGCGACAGATCACGCCGCTTCCCGCTCTCTCAGCTGAGCTGCCGCGTCGGGCCAGTAGAATGCTAGCGCGTTCGTTGGCGGCTTGTAATGATAATGATAATGATAACAGAGTATATCTGGTTCACCGTTCGTAGGATCCCAGTTGCACCGGGAACCTTGGCTAATTAAGCCCGATTAGCGATTTCCTGGCCCCACTCCTAATCGTTGCCCCAGTTTTGTATCAGATCGCCGCTAGCGTCATGTACGTTTCAACGCCATTGCATTGGTTTCTAAAATGCCGGTAACCTTACGAATAGCATCAAGCTCGTCGTTACGTTAGTTATACTTCAAAGAAATTATAACTTTATGTTAACTTGTTGCCATGAGTTTGTAATTTTGTTAGAGTGCAAACGGATTCCTGTTCCCGGAATAATGTTCGATAGATAAAATAGTTTTCTTAGAGACTTTACGAGACTTTTAAATCTATTGTTATATAAAGCAAAGCGATCTGCCTCGATTTAGTGGCTGTTTAGTGATATGCGAGTAAGGGACACTTATCGATCGATTAATCATGCCGGGCACACGCCGGGAACACTCCGGGAAAAGGTACCGAAAACATTTTTCACGGGCCACTGGGCATCTCCGAGCGGATACGCGGAAATCGAATAGACACCTCGATAGCCCACTTCCGGGAGTCGCCTACAGATACCCCGATTCTTTCCGCTCGCTGGCAACTTCGCCTCGTAGGTCGAATCTACTCGTAGAGACCACGCGCGGATTCTTTTTCCCTTTTTTCGTTTCTCCATCGTGTGCTCTCTCTCTCTCTCTCTCTCTCTCTCTCTCTCTCTCTCTCTCTCTCTCTCTCTCTCTCTCTCTCTCTCTCTCTCTCTCTCTCTCTCTCTCTCTCTCTCTCTCTCTCTCTCCCCTCTCCCTCCCTCCCTCCCCCTTCTCCTCCCTTTTTCTCTTCTCTACCTCTCCTCTCTCTCTCTCTCTTCTCTTGCATAGTTCCAACTTCTCCTCTTGTACCCTCTCAGTTCCCAACGCTCGGCTGCCTACTCAGTAGCGAACTCGTGCGAATTCGGCCTAATCGGGCCGTCTCGTCTGTCGGACGAGAACGCACGAGCGCCACGCGCGATGCCGCAAGCTCTCCTTAGTCGTGGGCGTGATTGGCCGACTGAACAATGAAGCGGGCGGTGGGGCAAAACACAGTGCGAGAGCAGCCGGAGCAGCGCAATGGGCAAAAGGGAACGGGGGAGTCGAGATCCTCGCGAGTGAAGGTTCTCCTCCCCCTCTCTCGGCAGAATTCATTGCGGATAATATATGCGCCGTTACCGCGTATTAATCTGTTTATCCGGCATGGAGTTTTGGCACGCGGTATGAAATACATTCAACGCGAGGCGAAAAAGACTCGATTGGATACCCTAGAGGGCATTTCTTTAGCCGTTACACTTGAACGCTGTTCTTTCTGTTTACGTTAAAATGTACATAACGTTACGTACACAACGTTAAAATGTAAACCTCAAATGTAATTTCGGAAAACAACAAGAAGCATATTTAATGTTTTATACGATTTATACTTTCTGATTGACTTCCTACGGGATAGGGCGGATTTGGACAAAGAAATTTACTAAAAAGAAGATGAGTCAGCAGTACGTTTTCATATCGTGAGGTATCTGCATATGCTGTTGTATTCCTGACGCGCTTGGTACTCGATGATGTAATCGTGATGTTGTAAATACTGTAGTTTCTGACTTACGGTTGGCAACGCTGGTGCGAACGAATTTGCGGATCGTTCCTCGCGAATCTCGTCCTTTTGCTCTCTCTCACTCTCTCTCCTTCCTTCTCTCTCTCTCTCTCTCTCTCTCTCTCTCTCTCTCTCTCTCTCACCGCGTTGTAGTCCTGCGAGAACACACGAGTGCTGCCGAGTTCCTCCGATTACGGGACGTAGTTGACCGAGGAGGGTGAAGGGCACTGTCCCGATGCTACACCCCTGGTAGGGTGACCTCCGTTTGTTCCCCGTTCCGTGCTTCGAAGAAACTCGATAGCCGAGGCGACTCTCGGCAGCTCTCGCTTTTCGAGATCGCAAAGACGGACGCAAGGTCCGAGACAGTACTCGCAAATATCGACAATCGTGTGTCGAACCGCGGCTTTTAAGATCTCGCCCAGAATTTTTCACTCTAACGTAAAAAGTCGCGTTGCTTTTAATGGCTGTTCTTTCAGAAAATATCACATTCCCGAAAACATTTTAAAAAATAGTCTTACTACTAATTGTTGGTCATTGTCCACGAAAGCTCGATTATATTCATTGATAAGTTATCTGTAGATTGTAGTATGTGGTTGTCCCAATTGGGACTAAAACCCATCAAAATAGAAAGAAGAGGTTTCTTTGTCGAAAAGTGCTTGCTTAAATATCGACATCAATTCACGATCTCCTTTGGACTAGATTTTCCCTCTCGAAGAATTCTCGCTTCCTTCGAAAGGTATATCCCACGAAGACGCTGCGTGACCTACAGTTTTGTAGGCGAAGGAAATTCATGAACGCAGGTAGGCAGGTAGGCAAGCAAACAAGCAAGCAAGCAAGCAAGCAGACAGACAAGCAAGCAAGCAAGTTGGTGCATGTCCCCCGTATTGATCCTTTCGATAATAAGTGAGCACTACGCGCATTGTAAGGAAGGTTTCTACATACCTACCTACCAACCTTGAGAACGCCGAATATATATGTAAGCACCGTAGAAACGACGAGCGAGCTCCCGGAGCCTTCTTCCTGAGAAATCTCTCTTTCCCATCGTGGAGCGCGACTAATGTTTTTCCAGCCTTCCCGATGATCGTTATGGCGGTCCGTCGGGTTCTCGGAACTTCGAAACTGGTATCGTTGCCTCTCTCACGGACTTTTTTTACGAATCGCCGCGCATCTTTCCGCGCAACGCGCCTTCTCCTATCTACTGAGTGTCTCGAGAGAAATTTCAATCCTTGATTCAGGCACTTTCGTTAATGCGCAGATGAAAAATTTCCGTTCGCAAGCTGCTCGACATCACGGACGTTGTGAGTGATGCCACGACGTTTCTTGCTGGGCAAATAACCGTTTTTAATTGTCGGTCTTCTCTTTAATGACTCAACTTAAATAACCGTTATATTTAAATAAATCCATTTCTTGTCGGAGAGCGACGATTGTCAATTTCATTTCGTTCGGAGATATATGGATGTAATATAACAGTCGTTAACTTCATCCCTTCCCCCTCCGTATTTTTCGAATCTGCAGGTTCCGAGTTAAGATTTCGGCAAGTTTTTCGGGGGGGTATGGAGTCGTGTGCATAAATCGTACGGTGATCATAGGTACGTGACAACGTATTCTAGGATCCGCGTGTGTTAAGATCCACAGACTTGCCGTAGCTGTCGGAGGGATTAATCGGCTAGGAATCCACGAAATGGAGAGCGAGGCGACGGCCAATAGACGGCCGACGACAAGGCGAACGGACGGTGCATTCGAGAGATGTGCACCATACGATGCAACGCGGTAACGGGAGACGCCCTGAGCCCGCAATCTGCATTACCGTCCGCTTTTACCGCCACATTGAACTTCTTTCGCCGACTGCTGATATATCGACGCCTGAGTAGCGCAAAGAAACAGAAAGGGAAAATACTTGTCGCTCTCCGTGCTCCGTCTCGCGTTCGCGCTCACGTAATCTCTCTGTCTCTCTCTTTTTCTTTCTCGCTCGCTCCATCCCGTTTGCGCTTTCATCTTTGCACCATCAACGGTGATAGATAGGCATGCTTATTGAAATATCGATACTCACTCTTCGATACTGAGTATTTCACGGTACTAGAGTAACGTTATGCTGTTGCCGATTCATAGAACGAATCTCTCAAACGCTTGTCCCGAGAATTGCTTTGCATCCCCAAATAGATAGCAATTAGCAAGTCAGCGTATCGTTAATAATCACAAAGATAGTTTATAAAATTTGGCAGTAATTCGTGCCTCGGATAGCATGAAGTTTTAGTCTGATAAATGACTCTATTATTAAAATATCCCGTCCAAAAATAAGAGTCCGAAGGAATCAAGAAAAGAAGGGTTTGATGAAATCTTGATTAAGAAAAAATTACCGATTATTAAAAAAAAATTGTTATCGAGCAGAAAGAAGCATGCTATTAAATAAGTAATTTGAATAATTCTGTGAGCCCGACGCGTGAATTAAGTATCTCTGATTTGTGGTCATGTCAATGACGCAAAGAATAGGCATTTGCATACACGAAGTATTTGGGATTCTATTCAGGTATACGAGTACGCGGGTCTCGTGGCGTACTCGTGACACGAAGAGAGCAAAGGTTTACCGCACGAAACTGACGTTCCTTTACCGACAGTCAATTTGACGAGTAAAACTCGCTTAAATTTTAATTCTCGTTGTTGTGTTTTTATCTTTTTTTTTGTACGTTTCATGGAAGGCATACATAGGTCAGTCATATTAGACATTGAATCGTCCAATTAACCTTCCCAGGTTGCAACCACCATGAATCGCTTTGATTTGAGGTGCTATAAGTGGGATTTATTTTGCTTCGCAAAATTAACGCGGAATAAAAAGTTATTAACAATATTATGAACAAAAAACACGATTTTTTTCATTTTTTCTCAAATATCTCGAAAACTAAGCAAGATAGGGTAACTAACTATACGTACCTTTTTTGTAGAGCGTAAAATTATCTACAACAATGATCTGAACAACATTAATCGTCAAGTCAGTCGTTTAGCTTGCACGCGCCGTCAAAGTCCGAGACTCGGATCTCGAAAATCCTCGATTTCATCGTTTTTTTTTATGTTGCGCCGGTGATTTTTTTCCGTCATTTAAAATGGAATTAAAAATCCCCAAAAAATCACACATCATCTGAGAACTACAAAAAATACTTTTCATGATGCATCCGATTTTTTAGACCCTTTTTCTTTAGTTTGTAGCTATGTAAGCAAAAAATATTGATTTTTTGGAATAGTCTTAGTTTTTCGCTGTTTTCAGGCCTTAGAATTTATTTGAGACGAATTTTATCGTATGCATCTTGTTGTGGACGAATATTGCAACAAAAAAGGACCCTTGTATTTTTTTCGTACGACGAACGCTGATTTTTTTATTGGCACGCAAAGTTATCTAATATTGCGCACAGGTCGGATAACGCTTAACTTTGCGCGTCAATTAAAAAATCAACGTTCGTCGTACGAAAAAAATACAAGGGTCCTTTTTTGTTGCAAATTTTGTCCATAACAAGATGCATATGATAAAATTCGTCTCAAATGAATTATAAGGCCTGAAAACAGCGAAAAACTAAGACTAATCCAAAAAATCGAAATTTTTTGCTTACATAGCTACAAACTAAAGAAAAGGAGTCTAAAAAATCGGTTGCATCATGAAAAGTATTCTTTGTAGTTCTCAGATGATGTGTGATTTTTTGGGGATTTTTAATTCCATTTTAAATGACGGAAAAAAATCATCGGCGCAACATAAAAAAAACGATGAAATCGAGGGTTCTTGGGATCCGAGTCTCGGAGTTTGACGGCGCGTGCAAGCTAAACGACTGACTTGACGATTAATGTTGTTCAGATCATTGTTGTAGATAATTTTACGCTCTACAAAAAAGGTACGTATAGTTAGTTACCCTATCTTGCTTAGTTTTCGAGATATTTGAGAAAAAATGAAAAAAATCGTGTTTTTTGTTCATAATATTGTTAATAACTTTTTATTCCGCGTTAATTTTGCGAAGCAAAATAAATCCCACTTATAGCATCTCAAATCAAAGCGATTCATGGTGGTTGCAACCTGGGGATATTAATTGGACGATTCGATGTCTAATATGACTGGCCTAACAGTTCAAATTGTTGACATCCATCGTCTATCGCCGTGATGCATTTAGTCTCCCGATCTGAGAGATGCTGCAAAATCTTGAACGCGAATAGTTTCGATCAAACTCCGACTAACTTAATCGGCGCGATTGCTCGCAACACAGTTTCTATACACAGAAAAATATCATTCTACAATCAAGGAGAGCAATTACTTATTTCATTTGATTTTTTTTCAAGTAATAGTTTTCTTCAACAAAGAATATTTCCTTAACAATAGTTTTCAGATGTACTCGTCACAAGTCTTAGAAAAGCTCATTATTTTGTGCTCAAAAGAAGAATTTATTCTCGTTTCAAGAATATTATGAAATTTTATCGAAGAAAAGCTACATAGAATTAATTTGAATATTTGACGATATATTAACGTAAGAATATTTATTAGAGAGAATTTAGTATGTTTCTTCCAATTCTATGCAATAGAATCAGAACAAACGAAATATAGTCACATAGTAACAATCCATGTTCTCAATTCAAATATATTTTTTCTAGCATGTTATTTCAAACAATTACCTCTGTGAAGTTAGCACCCCATCTTTCAAAAAACCATTTTTTTCTTCAAGTTCTAAATGCACCCCGAAGAGTTCTAGAGTTCCTTATTAATTTTAGAAATAGTTCTGGCGAATAAAGCTAAAAAAACCGTTGATGAATCTTGGGGGTGCTAACTTCACAAAATAAAATCACAAAATCAGCGATAACAATAAAAGTATTAAAAATATTTAATTTTGCCATTAGGATTTCTTTTAGAACTCTTGAGGTGCTACCCAGAACTCTCAACAGAACTCCTAGAACTTAAAAAAAATTTTTTTATTTTACTCAAAAATCGAATATATCGAGAACTTTAAAGTTCTGGGAGTTCTGCTATGAGTTCTGGGTAGCACCTCACGAGTTCTACCAAAAACTACACGGAGAGAATTTTTTGTTATATTTTACCCTTAAATTCACTACAAACTTGGGACAACTTGGCAACCAAGGAATTTTTAAAATATACAAAAGACATTTTACAAACAACGTGATAAAAATTACCAAGCAGATTGGTAAATTTTGAAAAATTATTGAAATTTCCTAGATATATTATAGTAAAATTAATCAAACATATTTTATATTTTAATGTAATAGATATTAATATTTTTTATTCTAGTAGATATTAATCAGAATAGCTCGCATAAAATTCTTGGTGGTACATGTTGTCCCACAACTACCATGATTTCAGGGTAAATTTTAAGAGAAAATTCTCTCCGTGTATTAATGCTCGAAGCGCTACGATCGATATATAAAAAGTTCTCGCGATTTTTCGCATGTCGGGTCGAAAAATTTCTAAGTTCCGAAGGATAAAATTTTTGTTTCGTAAACCGGGCAGTTTTATGAGAGTTCTGGGTAGCACCTCACGAGTTCTACCAAAAACTATTAATGCTCGAAGCGCTACGACCGATATATAAAAAGTTCTCGCGATTTTTCGCATGTCGGGTCGAAAAATTTCTAAGTTCCGAAGGATAAAATTTTTTTTCGTAAATCGGGCGATTTTATCAGAGTTCTGGGTAGTATAAAAAGTTCTCGCGATTTTTCGTATGATCAAAAATGTTTTTTAAAGTTCTGGGAATTCTGCTGTGAGTTCTGGGTAGCACCTTTCGAGTTCTGTCAATAACTGTTAATGCCCGAAGCCCTGAGACCTATATACAAAAAGTTCTCGATATATTCGATTTTTGAGTAAAATAAAAAAAAATTTTTTAAGTTCTGGGAGTTCTGTTGAGAGTTCTGGGTAGCACTTCAAGAGTTCTAAAAGAAATCCTAATGGCAAAATTAAATATTTTTAATACTTTTATTGTTATCGCTGATTTAGTGATTTCATTTTGTGAAGTTAGCACCCCCAGGATTCATCAACGGTTTTTTTAGCTTTATTCGCCAGAACTATTTCTAAAATTAATAAGGAACTCTAGAACTCTTCGGGGTGCATTCAGAACTTGAAGAAAAAAAATGGTTTTTTGAAAGATGAGGTGCTAACTTCACAGAGGTCAAACAATTACTTTTATTTTTATAAGCTACAATATTTTACTATGATTCTTTAGGTAAGAATATAAAATACTTGAAAATAATGAATTGCTTGTTCTGAAAACTAAGTATTGCAATATTAAGAATGTAATCAAGAGGGATAGTCTAGTGGTAAAGTGCCAAACTCGTGGTTACGAAGAATCGAGTCCACCTGATCACAGGAATTTTAATATTCTAAAGAAACTGTCGCATATCTGAATTTAGAATGATTGAAACATCCTAAGAGGCCCTATGTTCCACTTGGGAATTAAAGAAATCAACAATAATAATAATAATATAATAATGATAATAATAATAATCTTTATTTACTTGAAAAACCCTTTAGTATATACAAACGAGAGATGCAGTTTATAATATTAAATAAAATAGATATAAAAAGTACGATCAAAAACAATAAATTATATTATGAAAGTAAACAAATGAGTTTCCGTTTAAATGTAGACGCATTGCCACCAAAGATTATAATTATCATCATCATCAAGAATATAATCTCTTTTAGGAAGTAGGCGGATTATTCTAAAATTTATACTTGATTCAAATAGCGGATAAACTTTTCTCAAGAAAATGTTATATATTTATTGAAGTATATGCTTCTTTTCCGTAAACTCCATATATATAGTAAGCAAACCGAATTTTTGTATTAATTAAATATTTTTGTTCGAAGTATTAAACTTTCTAAGAACCAGAATATGTTTTGAGTAAATGCAATACTTGTAATAACTTTATGGTGGATTTGCGGATATATAAACTTAATCAAATACTTAGAATAAGTAATATTTACTTGCAAGTGGTATTTTCTATGTGTAACTATATCACTCATTTTCCCTAATTTAATCTTCTTTTTCAAATGACAAAGAATTGATTATATTATATCCAGTAGATGAAATGCTGTAAGTTCTACTTGACAAATTAATCGTAATTTGATTCAGAGTAACCATGCACGTTTAAGAACAATCGAATACAAAAAAAATAGTGTGATGCGGAAGTTTTCTGGACTCACACACTCGCGATGTCAAAGCTCGATCTAATCAAGAATAAATGATAGAAGGAAAAGTAAGAATCGATCAAATAAATGTACTACTTAGCTTAAATATGCGTTTCATAAATAATCGCTAGAGTATTAATTTATTGCTATTTTGAGTCGCATTTAGCATATTTTGGTACATTTTCAGATAAGAGATGATAATATTTCAATTAAATCTCGCGTGGTCAATAAACATTCTAATTCAGGAGAAGCCACATTCATATTTTGCGAAATTTTGACGGTAATAGCGGTGAACTATGATGACTTTGGCACGTTAGTTACATACGTGTAATAAGCTCGGTAATTAGTTACATGCGAATCGAAACGGAGGATCGTTTTTCCACATGAAGAGAATTTTTATTGAAGGTATTAATGCTCGGACTTTCTACTCTCCTTTTTTTCGGTTGTGAGAACTAGCTCGTTAAAACTGGCCGTTGATCGCGCTGACTGCACTAGATTGTTTGCGTCGATTCATCATTTTCTCGTTCATCTTACTCGTTTGAAAAGGGCGAACGAGCGGCGGCGACAACTACACGACAGCCGTCCCTGTTGCTAGACTCGCCCGACATTTTTCTATTCCGGCCATTTACACGTCTACAAACACCACAATAATCGTTTTGTAAAACATTGTTTATAATTGCTCGCTAGCCGTATTCCACAGTTCTCATTTTTCAAATAATTTGATTGCAATATTATTGTAATTTTATCGATTGCTTTTGACAAATCCATGAAATTTTCTACCATGGCTTCAATTTCTACTCTCACATTCTTTACTACATGACTATGATTAATTAATCAAATTACACGTCAATTTTACGATTCCAAACTACATGGCTTTTTAATCGTCCAATCTTGAAGCATTCATCTATGGCTCGACGGAGAATGTGAGAATAATTTCAATTTACTTATTCGAAGATGGCTCAAAGCGGCGCCGAAACGTAATTTATAAAATAATTACGCATTGTAAATTATAATTAAATAGTGTTATTTCGATAACTCACGCACCTACAATCGCATTGTTTTTTTAATACCCATTATTAACTCTACTTTGTCAAATTGTTTATAATTTCATCGAAATGGATGACAAGCAAGGACAATGGTTTAAGGAGGTTGGTTAGTTCTCTGTGCGGGGAAAGGGCGCGCGGCAGGGAAAAAGCATATAGGTTAGATTTTCGTCGCGTGAAATAAACGAATTTTAGCAAATAAATATGTGGAATGCATTTAATTGCTGTTTCTTAAGGTTTAAAAAGAGTTGTTTGTACAATTGAAACCCAAATACGTTATTATCCACATTGAAATGTGGAAATAATAAATGTGGTCCTGTTTTATTTTTACAATTTCTTGATAACTATAAAGACGAATCATTTCAGTCTTCGAGAAAGTTCTTCCTAAATATGTAAAGAGTTATTTGCACCTATTTTCACTAAATTCTTATCATTTTTAATATGCTTTCGAGAGTTACATTACAGGTTAGGTAACATTTCTGCTGTGTCGCCCGTGTATAAGAGAGAGACAAGAGTATAACTTCAATAATTAATTACTCGACAACCATGCAGACGATTGTCTTCAACTTTGGCATGGACGACAGATTCCCATAGACGAATATTCTCCGTAAATTTGAACTAATTCTTATCAAATTGATTTGACTAACCACCCTCCAAGTCCGTCACTTCCGTCGTACATTTGCAATGTAGCAGAGCGAACTGATAAGATATCTTGTAACGCTATTACAGTTAGTCATATGACTCACAATTTTAGCGTCAATTTTAGTTCGTTGTCATGTCATGTCGTTAGTTATTTTTTGGTTACACGTATGTAAATAGAGAAATTATACATTGCGACTATGCAAAGAAGAGAGAGACAAGGAAACGGTAGCTGGTAAAATTATTATGTTGTCTCGTTGTAAACGCGTTCTACATCTGCAGTTATGTCGCTTGATCTCGGCTCTAGAACCATACGCTACATTTTCGTACACGCGGACTCTTTCTCTTTCTCTCCTTCAAATCCTCTCTCGAATATTTTTTATAACCCTCATAAAGACGCATATTTTTTGACGATTTGCTTTTCCAGCGTCGTAGAATGTAATGTGAAGTGAAAAATTTAAATCTGCTCGCTGAATTGCAAGCATGTTTGAAGGAGGAGAAATTCCTAAGAACATCAACGACTTGAAGACGTACACACATAGGTCTCGCAACCCATGCATGTAATCCTAGGCAGGGTCAATACGTGTTGTGCCTTTACGGACCTTGCAGTCGCAGACAGTTGCACCCTGTGGGCCCTGCGCACCTCCGCGGATAAAGTCGGACTCACACTCAGCATCCGCGCGCGTTCGTATCTGCTTTTTTTCTGGCCGCCTGAGCGGGGAGCTCCCGGCGACCACCTAGTGCCACGTGCAGGAACTAGGGCCGGCTTTCGATCGTTACTGATCTACCTACGTTAAGTGTTTGCCCGATGTCCGTGCGACCACCGAGCCCCACCCTGATTGTTATATCGCCCGCCACCGGCGATCGCGAGCCTTACGGCAAATTTGCACGATTTATTTTCGTACGCTCGACTCGGATGAATCATCGAAAGAATGAATCGCGTGAACGACAACGCCGCCGCTCGTAAAACAAAGACCGGTCGCTGTTATTTTGAAACAAACCGCGCGCGCGCAACGACAAACATACCTCGCCGCGAGGCATCGGAGACACGGACAAAACGAAGAGAAGGCGTTAGGTGTTACAAAATGATGTTTATGAGAGACTGGGGTCGAAAGATTTTCTCTATACGTGGAAGAGAAGGGTCGCGAACCGCGACGGATTGGGAAACGTTATTCCAGACTTCTACCAGGGCTGCATATTTCATGGACGCATCGTCGAATACGAGAAGATTGCATCTGTCTGTCCATTCCTTCCTTCCTTCCTTCCTTCTTTTCTTCGACATGCCGCGCGTCTGCGCGTGGGCCGTGCATACTACGTCGACAAATCGTACGTGGTCCCTGTCATGATACTGCGCGGTCGACAATGTTGCATCGTTGCGATGATAAGCCTTATCTCTCACAGTCAGCGGCGATTCAGTCGTTCGCGGCAAATACACGACGCGCCGATAAGAGGTCGGTCTCGAAATAGTCCCTCGCGTCTCTCAAGTTTCGCCTTATTTACGAGAACGGTCGTTTTATGTAAGATTCACTCCGATATATCTCGGAATTGTACGTGTACACAGTTGGTAAGAGAATATTCCTTCCGTATTTCTTCGTCTTCAGGGGCACGAGAGCTCGCACCGGATACCGAGTAATTCCGAGTACAATTTCGTGCAAGAGCTTCCCCCCAGCGCCCGCGACTTGACTTTTAACGTTCGATTCTAAACTTCATATTTCGGCAAGAAGAATCTCGGCTTATGGGGGGGGGGGTGGCTTCCAGGTTCTTTAGGTACAAAGTATCAATCTGTCCTCACACAGGCACTTAAGAGATTATGGATATCGTGACGAACCACACAAAGAGACAAGCACTCGGCTGTGCCACGCGACGCCATTGCGTAACGTAAGAATTGCGAGATTTATGGAAATGTTGGACATGGGCGATGCGCGCCGTTGCCATCGCTGTTGGCAGATTCGCCTTACACGCGATACGAGGGTTTTAAACGCAGTCACAAGGTGACAATGTTTTATGGAGGCTAAAACCGTAGCGCCGCCGTCGGACATTACGATTTCTAGGCGGACGACATGTCCGGAGACTCCCCATGCGGGCTCCACCTGTCGACATTATTTACTTATCGCCTACACCACGTTAGTCCACAGGACTAATTGCTAGAGCCGGAATTTAAAATTTAAATGGCGCGGAATATTACAGAACGATGCGATCATCCGCGTCGCTTTTTCCTTTCATGCAGTCAAATGCTTTAAAGGGACTGGTCAGATGCCGGAAAATCATGCTTGTTTTTGAAAATATTTTGTGACAAAATGAATAAATGTGCGAAAATGAAATTTTATTGACAAATACTCATAAATATACGATATGGCCGAAGTATACCCTCCCCCCGCTTTTTTTCGAGGTTTTTTCATCATTTTTCAATAATACCTATCTCTGTTCTCGGTGGTCTGATTAAGGCGAATTTTTGCTAGAAATCTTGAGGAGGGTTGTCATTATTTGATGAATCACTATAAGAAAAATCAAATTAAAATTAACAAAATGGCAGCTATTATTAAGAAAAAAATCAAATTTTTCTGTCCTCCGTCTTTCGTCTCCGTCTTTCATCTACGAATCTCGAGTGGTGTAAATGGGTCTTAATGGGGAGCCAGAAATCTGCGCTACGCCTCGCGACCAGCTTAATGTGCGCCGTCCGAAACGAAGAACGCGAGAAAGAAGGAGAGAGAGAAGGCGAGATCGTATCGCGCGCACGCTGTTGACCTGCGGGAGTAGTCCGTGCGGTTATGTCGTAACTTTCACAATGAGCGTGTTTGTCGTCGCACTCGCCAGTGCCGACCGTCGTCGGCGATGATCGGCAGGGCTCGGCGCGTGCGATCGGCGATCTTCGTATGTTCGGTTACAAGGATCGGCTGCTCTCGGTGGATATCCGCTCGTCGTCATAAGTAAGAATGCTTACGATACGCTGATCGAATATCGAGATGTCGATATTTTGTTCTTCCGCCCATCACCTTCTGTGTATTTCCTTTTTAACGCAAGAGCAAATGATAATATTCTCGCACGACCTCGTCTCTAAATTGTCACTAAAAACAGTCGCTGTTATTCTCAGAATAGGTACCGTTTCGTTGCGACGATACTATTTATCGTGTAGATGCGTGATTTCGCTGAGTGGGAGATGTCTCGTAGCTCAGTGTGAGTGCGATAGACTCGTATGCTAGGGATCATGAGTTCGATCCCGATTACCCCACATATTCCTCTTTAAAAAGAGGTATCCCTAATAAGGGAAAAACAAAATAATTTTAAGAGTTCTAAGAACTCGAGATTACATGAATAATCTCCCGATTAAGGGGTAGATATTAACTTATTGTAGAGAACACATTTGCATCTCTTTCAATGTTTCTGTGTTGTCATGCGAAATGGGTTTTTTGAAAGTTTTCCTATATTGTAAATCTGGAAATAGCGTACTCCAATTCCATTTAGAAATTATCGTCTCAAGATTTATTTAATAAAGTAAATGCAGGTTTGGCTAGACCTAGGTACTGCAAATAAAATCAATAGGATTAAAAAAAGCGTTTCGCTGAGTGAAAGATTAACTGCCTATGTCACGTATGAGTGAAATTTTTCAGTCATTGATACCAAAGACGTGTAGGATAAAAATTAAGATCGGCATTTGAGTTGATGCACAGTCTGAATTATCGATTGTCTTCTATCATTTTTCAAATTTTTATTCCTCTTCTAAAAAAGGCATGTCATCGATACTCGAATCTATTGAAGTAGGTATTGTTGTCGTTTTTCCGCGATGCCGATTGGTTCTCTCGTTGCGCTTACTTCATGAGCGACTGTCATGGTATATTTTGACAGTTGTGTGGTTAATAGTGTAATAGTAATAGTGAAATATTAAAGATAAATAGCGTGCGCGTAGCGCGCGTCTATGATGTCTAGTTTATATAAATAGTAAACTAGCTTGAAATATATTCATAACATTTGATTTAAGGTACACGAGAATTGAGATTGTTGAGATTCTAAGTCCGTATCAGACTACAAATTAAGATTGAGATTAGATTCAAATTTGACCAATCAGAGCAAAGTTCACTAGACTTGAGGTTAGTTTTCTTTATTCTGATTGATTAAATTTCAATCCAATCACAATCCAATCTCAATCCCAATCCGTAATGTGATACGGGCTTTATGATTGAGGGCGAAAGTAGCCAGGTTTACTGAGAATGCGAGAAATTGTTGCAAATCATTTAATCGTTTGTTGCGAGAAAGCATACGAAAGAAAAAAATATAGTTACGAGATCGGTAAATCAGCATCCAAAGTTGATGGGACCTTTATCCCGACTATTTATCATTCTTTAGTTTACTATTTTTTATTAATATTTTTAGGTGTTAACATTTCTTCTAACATCACTTCGCTAGTCGCTAGTCGCCGCCGTGCCGTTGACCTGCCAATTAGTCTGCACGATTATGTCGTAACTTTCACAATAACCATTTTCGTATTCGCTCGTCAGTTTGCTAGACCATCAATTAACGATGTATAATGAATTTCATGAAATATCATCGCGTGGTTTTCTTCCATTGCTTTCTTTTCCTTTGAAAGATTCGTCACGAAGATTTCACGAGTGTTGAGACTCTGAAATCGGTGAAGTTGTGATTTAATATAGTGCCGATAAAGCTACGTTATCTTCATTCAAATTTAATTCGAAACACGGCGCCTAACGGTTATGCCGTGTGAATGCGGCTTAATTCGGCCGCGAACGCGTCCTTGCACCGTGTCGGCCGCCACGCCGTTTACACGGGGCGCCGGGCTGCATCTAACCTCTCGTGAGTGTACCATGCGCGCGCGCACGCACACCTCCCTGCCCGCTGCGCCGCACCGCGCCGCCGGTTCTCTCGCTGAAGCGACATACACAGAAAACCGCGTGGCGGTGCGGCGCGCACGGCGCAAGCCAAGCAACGAGGCAACACCGCGTGGTCGACCAGCTGATCGCTCGGCGACGTGCTCGCCGCGGGTAGAGAGGGGGGAGAGGAGGGGAAGTCGCGCGCGACTGGGCTAATGAGTGTGCGACCTATTGGGAGGGCTCGATGGGGAGAGGGAACGGTGCGGAGAGGGGAGAATCCGCGCGCGATCTCGCCGTGAGTAATGTGAAGGAGGGGGGGGGGGGCCGCTGTGTTACCATCACGTCAGACAGCCGTGCCTCTTGCTGCCGCCACACCGACGGTCGAGTGGTGGCGGCATTGCAAGGTCTAGGAGGCCGCGTACTCGAGACGCTATGGTCGTTTCTTGATCCTGTATACGAACTTGATGACTCTTCCGAAACGTATTTTCTCTGCGGATTGCTTTTTACGAGCAATTTTCTCAAAATTCTGCAGACTATTATTATTTTTTGCTCGGTAGAAGATAGAAGATGAACGATTTTAATTGATTGAAGATACTTATTTCGGATTTATTTTTTTGTATTATTTATTTTTCGGACTATATACCTAGTTCAGATTATTAGGTCCTAACTTATTCTATGGCATACTTAAGTGATACACGCTATTCTATTTTAGAGCAATTTAGTCAGCATTTTCAACATTATTAAATAAACATTATTTATAAAATTATTTTATTAATTAATTTAGGCTAATAATTTCACAAATGAATAAAAAATTTACCGCATTGCTGTGGCCCCTAATTCCTTAAGATTGTTCTATCTAATGTCCAATTTGATTCAACAATGTATAACAATATAGCCAAGAAACTATTCTTTCAAAATCTATAATCACTGAATGGAATTCCATCAGGAATGGCAAGAAATTATTCGAAATAGAAAAACTGATCAGTTTATTAAAGTTATACCGATTGATCGATTATACCGATGCTACTTGCGCAAGAGAATATGACTTCCTCACAAGTATAGTTTCAAAATTAAAATATCCCTTTTTTTCTCTCTTTATTTTATAATAATATAGATTCTTGTTGCTATATTTAAAGTTAAAAAAATATTCATCTAGATAACGAAGTGCGTTCTTAACATGGCATTTAATCTTAAACATAAAAACCTTCTTAGCAATAAGTATATACGCAGTTCGGATTTATATCGATCTTGTGTCGAATGTTATGTTGGCATGTAATTTGCAAAATCACACCCAAAGTTCGCATTCGGCACACCGACGTGAACGCCATCATACGGAAATGATCGCGCTTATTTTCCCATGGAACTCATACCCGAGGGGAAGAAGGGGGGGGGAGGCAAAGGAAAGAGCAGGCAAACTTCCGAAAAAAGAGAAAAACTCATTGCAACGTTGTCGCGGTTTCCGAAACGCTGCACTGGCCGAAACGCGACGTTGCCCTTCGATTTCATTCCGTATCAATAACGAAAGAATGAGTGCAAGCGAGAAGGGGATTAAGGAGAGAGAAAAATCTGTCTGCCAATTAGGAGGTCGCTCCTCGCAACTGTGTCGTTGAAAACCTATCGTAACGGCTCGTTGTGTATGTAATGGCGACCCGTCTCGCTACTTCACGCCAATTGCTCGCACGGTTGCCCGTCAAATCACGTCTCGCGCCTGCCGATTTATGGGCTCATTATTCGTGGATCATATATTGTTCATACAGACATAACAGAGATATATTTTTCGTCGTACATGTTTAATTGATTTCTAAGATTAGCACAGGTAAAGGTTGTAAAAACTATCATCTGGACGACTCGAATCTTCGTTACGATCACTTCCAGTTTTTTAAAACTCGTTTTCATGTACTTTTTGTATGTAGATTATGTTTTTGCTTTTACAAAATATTGAACGTCACTGCGTGGGCGGCTGAAATGTGAAGATTGAAATGTCATCATGTCGCAACATTGTAAATGATCGTAACCTGTCAGGGAGGAAACAGCCAATCCGCTAACTTTGTGTTCTTACGGCACTCTACGTGTCATAAAATAGTATTATTATTGGTCGCTTTTTACGCGAATAGCATCATTTCCTGACAATCGTGAATAACATTGCTTCACTTATTAGATTCGTGATATAGGGACATTATTTGTATCAGTGCTGTCATATCGTCACCTATATTCTCAGGAGTCACTATTCACATAACAGTTTACTATCATCACATAACCATTACAAAAACTAGCGCCGTTATAACGAGAATCTTCCTTTTTTGACCTGTACACCATTACTTCGTTTTTCAAAGGGAGAACTTGCATTCCATATTCAAGGTGATTATAATTCAACTCAACAAGTGAATTCCATTTATATATCCGTGCGAAAATCGCTTGTTATTATGTTTCTACGTTCACCCGTGAAACTTCTCGGTCACATTCGTTCGCACTATTCCGCGAGAGTCGCGAGATTATTCTCGTTTACGATGATTTCGCGCACGAGAGATTCACCTTGCGTACTAACACGTCCGCCACTTGAAAATATTTATCGGCGTACTCCGATCGTCTACGTAGAAAGTTCATTTTGGAGCAACTCCGTTGGTAACAATATATGGAGCATAGCTCAGATTTGCACGGTCGCTCGACCTGTTATGTTCGTCCGTTCCGCTGTGTTCCGTTTTCTTGTACGTGTCCCCTCTACTTCGTATCTGCTCCCCTTCCCTGTCTCCTTTGCCCCCTCCACTGTTCGGTCTTTGCGTTTCTCTTACTAATACGCCCTCGCACAGGCCGAAGCACGCGTCGGCACGTATTTTACAGGAACGTAACGAGCGGAACCCATTGCGAGGGCGCATTTTCAAAAAGATGTTTCGCCGCGAATACGAACATGAGTTTAATAAAGTTAGATTATTCATTCTTTTCTTCACGATAATATTCCCACAATCTAAATACTGTATTGTTGATTAGTTAGGAAAAATGCAATCTCAAAATTTCAAATTTTTTACTTAGGATGTTTGTATAAATATTCTTTAATGTTTTATTAATCCGATTTCTGACAGATTTATTAAAGTTGAATTTTGTTACATCAATTTTTCGTGTATTAAAGAATTGAAGAGTACCTACTACTTTATTTCAGAGGAACAGGTATCTGTTAACAAAAGAGTTTGGATTATCCAGTACGTAGCTTCTTTTCATGGCACGTACTGCTATTTAACGCTATAGTTATATAATCTCCTAAGTCATAATATACGCTTGATTGCTACCATACACGAGTTGTATGACACAATATATAGTATACTATATGTGCCTTTAAAGCCTCCTTTAAAGCAGCTATATGTAATTTTAAATCCGAATAATATCGAAAGTGATAGCACGCGAAGATTACTAATTTACTTCAACGTCTAGCGCAAGGAAAAATTCCCTTAATTTATTGCTTCGGACATTGTAATTAAATACAGTGTAATATAAACTTTAAAATCAAAGGGTAAATTTTCTTCTGTTTTGCATTTACGAATTATTTTGTCCATAAGGTAAAAGTACCAATGTCGGGACACTGAGTAGGTAAATGTACCAATGCCTGGGCACGTACCTATGTCTGAATACCTTTAAAAAAATATAAATTTTTGGAAATAAACGTTTGGATGCTATAGCTAAAGTTTCAAACTACAAGAAAAAATATTTTTATCTTCGATTTTAATTCGCGTTATACTTATAAATAATAAAGGTGTCCAGATATAGGTACATGTCCGGTTATTGGTACATTTACCTTAAATAGCTTAATGTTTGTCAAATTAAAATTGCCATTTCTCACTCACACTCACTCACTTTTTCACTCCCTCACTCACTTACTCATTCATTCACATACTCGTGCACATAGCGAACAGTTGTTGTATAATTTATCTCGATATTTTCTTTCGCGTTGATCCGAAAATTAAAGTTCTTAGCCCATTTGCAGAATTTCTAAGAGCATAACTGACATAATTTATAAATCTGTCGAAGCTTCAAGTTATTCGCCGTTATTGTCTACATCCTGAAATTGTAAATACTCCAAGTTCGAAATTCAGTAAAGAACAACGTAGACAGCATCGGACATTATAGTCGAGTTCTCGTGGCTAGTAAAAGGTACTATTTTCCATAAAATTGTATTTACACGTGGTATAGTGGATAAGAGAGGCTCTCTTTCCTCGCGGGAGAAATTAACGCAACGGCAAAAAAGGAGCGTCATTCGTTAACCCGACTGACTGCTTCTCTCTGGCCCCGAGATATACAAGCGGACCGCAAAGTAACGCCGCAAGGCGGAACCGCGGATCACACACGGGAAACGTATCTCGGCGGTGAAGAGGAGAGGGTGAAGGGGTGGTCGTTGCAGAGAGGGAAGGGGAGGAGGAACAGAGAGAGGTACAACAGAGCAGGGGCACCCTTCGCACGCTGTAGCGGCACAACTACACTTGGCCACATCGATTTTACCGGCTCGCTTGCACTCACACTTAGTCGACCCGTTCACTGAAGGAATGTCTCATACGCCTTCCTCCTCCTCCCCCTCTCTCCCCCCGTCGTATTCTCTCCTCCCCTTCGAATCCCCGCACCGGGCTGGTGCTGCTCGCCGCCGCCACCCCCTACGGACCCGGTCTCCGTCAGTCACGGACGGTTCTCTTTCTATCTTATCCTATCCATCCCTCTCCTCCATCCAAGCTCGCCAACGTTTGCCCCTGCCCCTCTTCCCTCCGCGTTCCCATCCCCCCCCTCTCTCTCTCTCTCTCTCTCTCTCTCTCTCTTTCCCTTCCTCTCTCGTTCGCTGGTACATTCTACCAAAGTGTCCCTCTTTCTCTCTGACTCTGTTGTGTGATGCGGGGCGGTAGTAGCACCGCGGGGAAAAGTGGGAGGAAGGTTGCATCTTTTGCCGCATCTCGGAATCTCGCGCGTTGCTCATTTGCCGTACATAGAAGAGAGGAGAGGAGCGAGAGAAAGAGAGAGAGAGAGGGAGGGAGAGAGAGAGAGAGAGCGCCAGAGACCGACGAAGTGAAAGAGGAGGAACGGAGGGACGAGGGAACGGAGAAAGAGATAGAGAGAAACCTCAGGGCTAGGTAGTAGTATGCGAGAGCGGCGGTGGCATGGTGGTCGGACAGTTCCAGTTCCGTTTCGATTAGGCGAGTCCATGCGCGCCGGGTTTTTGGCTCGCGCTCTCATAACGCATCGTGCGCGAAGAGAGAAAGAGAAAGAGAAGGAGAGCGTGTGTGCGCGCGCGATGCCGCTCGCTATATCCATTGACATCGCTCGGCGCGATCGCCGTTTCCGTTGCCGTTGTTTGTGCCGCTGCTGCTGATGCTACCGTCTCCGCTGTTTACTCGGCGTGCCAGCCGCACGCCAACATTTACGAGCGCGTCCAGGGGGAAACGGAGTGAACGGACCTCCTCGTGCGGCGAGGCGCGAGAGAGACGGAGAACGAGAGAAAGAGAGAAAGAGCCCGTCTCGTAGACGCGAGACTCGGTCTTACGTACTACTCGACCACCGGTTACGGGTTCGTTCGTCAACAGACTGATCTCTCGCGGTTATGGCCACGCCAGAGGCAGGTCGCCAGGGTTACAGACGTGCGCTGTAAAAGTCCTACATGTCCTGATTTACCGGGTTCGCACGTATGTATGTACGCCAGCCATTTGCGCGAAGAATCGCTCCATATACGTTCGCGCACACACACATATGCGTATACAACTCGTACACACCATCACGCGCATCTGCTGCGCGCGATTGTACACGACACGGTGCTCGGGTGCTCCATCCATCTCGACAGCGAATCGCAATGACAACGGAGGATTCGCCATCCCTCTCTCTCCCCCCCTCTCTCTCTCTCTTATTTTTCTCTCTCTCTCTCTCTCTCTCTCTCTCTCTCTCTCTCTCTCTCTCTCTTATTTTTCTCTCTCTCTCTCTCTCATTCTTTCTCTTCGCCGGCCCTTTAGCCCAGTTCCGGGCACGGCCACTGATCCATCGATAAGGAAGTTTGCTGTCCTTTCCCGTGGTGAATTTGTTCATGTCGGTCGTGCGCGATACGCGAGAAATCCACGGGAACGAGCATCTCGTTGTCGCATAGTCGGGGCCGGCAGGCGCGATATACTGCCGGTCACGTGACCGGGCTACCTGCTAGACGGCGCGAATTACGGACTGACGGAACAAAATATAAGATTAGACATAGAGACATATTTAAAGTCGATTGTGATTCACATTTTTAATTGTATCTCGTTCTTGCATTACTTTGCCGTATCAGCCCGGTAATTTGCCAGATATCATTCCTTCTTTTTTATTTCTTTTCGCGTCAAACGTCAGATATGTCGATTGTCATAGCGATCGACGTGTCATCATCGACGAAAAAAGGGATTACGTTAAATCCTCTATAATAATAGTTTAGCGTGAGTTCCCAAAGTAAAACGTTACGTATTCATCTATCTTTTGAATCGATCTCAGGCGTCACGCGCCGCTCGCGAATACGTCATAACTTATTTATAAAGATCACAAAAGTAGAAAAAAGAAGATAAGTATTAATCACTGTTATTAACCTAGTTTTGCCTAAACGATATCGTCGCAAGAAAATCAATTTCGCCATTTCATTACGATGGCGTAATTAAGTAAGCAATATTCGTTTCTTTTCTCCACGAGGGGGGGACTTGCTCTTCGTAAATCTCACGTGTTCTTTCTTTCTCTTAGTTTGCGCCGAGATATAAATAAGGTAAAACAGTCTCTCGGAATAGCGCCACGATAAAAATAAAAGGCGTCATCAATCTAAGTAGATCGCCATGCGCTATCAAAGTTGATGCGCTATAAGAAGTGCGTAACTAATCGGATCAATGAGATCAAACTAGATTTTTCGACGATTCACGTCAAGCGTGAATGGGTAAGCCACTCGCATAACTTCAGCACGTACCGGTAGACCGTGCGATATTCAAACATATATAGAAATTGTTCTAGACGACTCTCAAAGGTTCTAATAATTTTAAATCGAAAAAAAAATACAATTACTGTATAACGATAATATTTAATCACGTGGACTTTGTTTGGTGACTTTCGCTCACATAGTAGAGGGTAGAGGTCCAGTTTCTCGTGGCTGCGCTCTTGGCTCGATTTGGCGACGACGGATCGATGACGGAGTATCGGAGTATCAGCGAGGTTAATTCGAAAAGGATACGGATATATGAAAAAGCGTAGTCGCGACGCAACGTGTAGCAACGGGGGCGAGATAAAAAAGAAGGGATGATGTCTAGCAAAAATGGGCAAAGAGGAAGAGAGAAGGTGACGCGCGCGTAGGTGCGTAATTTATCGCTACGCGGGACGTGCAACGGACGCGCGACGACGTCACATTTTACGCGCCGTGCAGTCGGCCGGAATGACGTAGCGTGTCGTCGCTCTCTTCTCTCGCTTATCGGTGCTGTTAATCGAGGAGGCGCAGAGCGCGCGCCCCCGTGCCCCTCCACCTGCTCCGCCGCCGCCACCGACGCCGTTGCCACCGGTGGCCGCGCGCGCGGCCGCCGCGGCCGCGGGTGCCGCTTACGAAAATATGCGCGACACGAGAGCCAAGTTAAACCGTGGCCTCGGCCCCGTGCTGTAAGGAGTTCAGAAGCGCAACGTAGTGAGTAAAACTGCCCCCTCGCGGTGCGCACTCGCGGTTTCCGATCATCGCCCATGCACTTCTCGAATCATGCACGCCGTCAAGTTCTTACCTCCTACCTCCTACCCCGCGCGTGCGTTACCCTAACCTTCCTCCCGTCTCCCGCCCCCTCCTCCTCCGTGCCGTCGCCGTTTTCTCTCCCTTCCCGCTCCCATACGCGCTCGTTGCCCCTTAGAACCTCTGTCGCCCTTCCGCTCCCTCTCTTCCTTCCTCCTTCCCGCCCCCCCGCCTGCCCCCCCCCCCCCCCGCTGCTCTAAGGTCCTCCATTTTGTCGTGATTCCTCTAGCTCTAAACGTATATCGGATATTTCCCTTACGCGCTGCCGCCGCCACTTGCGGCAGGATCGCGCGTGAAAATTCCGTTTGCCGTTGACAGTGTTGACACACCGCCAATCGGTCCCGGACGGCGCGAGTACTATGGGACTCCACCACAGGTCGTCCTGGAAGTTGTCGGTCTCTCTCTCTCTCTCTCTTTTCCCCCCCTCTCTCTCTCTCTCTCCCCCCTCTCTCTCTCTCTTTCACACACACACTCTCACTCACTCTCGCTCCGTCTCTCGCCATCTCTCTTGCTCTTGCTGTGCGTTTGTTCCTCCTCTCTTTTACGTGCTACCATTCTTCTTTCCTTCTCTCGTCTTCTCTCACTTGCTCACGCGCGCTTGCTCTCTCTCGTTTCCCCTTCCGCGCCCCTCCTCGGATCATCCAGCGCCCCTCATCCCTCCCCTTTTCTCCGTTCTATAAGTCTTTCTCTATCCTTTCAGGTTTGTTCCCCTTAGAGTAAATCGTGTCTTTTTAACAACACGCGATTCTCTCGATCCATAGCGTCGTACGCCGGTTTTTGCCGTCCGCGAAGCGTAACCTCTCTCGCGCCGCCGAGATGGATCATTGAAGCCGTCTCTCTCTCTTTCGTGGCTCGTATTTCGTCGTTCTTGTGCTCGTCCCCGTCGTCATCGCTATCGTTCGTGGTCGGTCTCACACGCCACTTTGCTTCGCCGTACGAACTCGTCATTACTATGTGGTGGCGACGTGCCTTATTCTCGATAACGGTTGAATCGCACAGGCGCTCCTTGCGACTATAGTCCGTCACTATTTGGTTCGTTGCATTGTTTCTCTTCTCTTGGCTGTTCTCGCCACTCGGCAGCTTGCAGGCTATTTTACATTTACAGGGCCTGTTCTCTGCTTTCAGATGTCTGCTGGGTCACAAATTCAGATGGCACCCCAAACAACCGTAAACTCTGGTCAGACAGTTCATAGTCAAGACTCGAACATGAGCACTGGTAAGTTCGATTTATTCGCTTAGAGATTGATACACAAATAGCAGAAATCTTGCTAGAAATGTCTGATTACTCTCTGCACGTCCTGGTCCTTTGAGCAACTCGCTTGCCTCGAGGATAAAGTTTTGTGCATCTGAGAAAGTTCTTTGAATGTTCTGCGATCAACGACAGATCCGCTGATCTGTTGTGATTATTTGAAATCAACGTTAAAGTTTAAAGATATCTTCATTCTGACAATTGATTGTAATTCTGCAGGCTCATCGCATAGTGATAAGGAGGTGGATGCAAACACTCCAGAAAAAGTACCACGGACTACTTCTGAGAGGAAAAGAAAGCGTAAAGCCGACGATGGAGGTGGAGGTGTCGCAGGTGGCTCTGTAGCTAGTAAAGGCGCTAGGTCAGTTGCTGCTCTTGATAATAAGAAGATCAATGAGTATTTTCCAAAGCATCATCTGGGTAATAGTCCTATTCGGCATGGTGGAGCCAAGAGTCCCTCCCCTCAACAGGGTTATCCTATGGTAAGATTAAGCATTAAGATTACAAGAATTATCTCAACTATAGCTTTATGACGCCTACATAACATATGTTTTCTTGCTAACAGTATCCGCCATCACCTCAACAGTTACTTTCGCCACAAGTAACAACACCTAATTCTTCGGTGGCGGAATTCTCTTCGTTGATGCAGCCACCAAGACCTCATCCTCAACCTCCACCACCTCCACCACCAGCTTCGTCGCAACCTGCAGGCTCAATGGTCAGCAAGCAGGTGCAGGTAAGGCCTACCAACCTCAATAGGACAAGCCAGGTCAGGCAAGCGAAGACTAACACCCCAAATGTAAGCAAAATTCGGTAATATCTGCAAGCATTTTATAAGAAATGACCCATAATTTGTATTAATATCTCTACTGCAATAGCCGGAAGTTTTGCGATAGGGATATGTAAGCGTCTTTCATTATTAGTCTGACAAAATATAACAGTTCTGCCATTGTACAATAAGCAGATAACAGCCAAGCTGTCACTGTTATTCTCAACGATTGAAATGTACTGATAAAGATATAAAATTATTGTCTAATAAAGATTTATATATTAGTATTACCTTCAAAGATTTGTCTTTAGTTAATTTTTTGCACAGAAACAAAATGATAAGAGCAATAAAACTGGAAACAGAATAATAGATTATTATTACAAAATTTAATTTTTTGTACCTAAGAATATTTTTTGTAACATTCTGTTTATTCATGTGAAATGCAGATAAATTAGTTCTTTTATGTGCCTACGATTGTGATCTCATGATGGGCATTTCTTGTCAAATGTTTACAGTAAAATCAGCTAATTTTTTGGCAAATTGTAGCACTGTATACATTTGTTATTGTACAAATACAGGCTATCTTGTAGTGCCGTTGTGAGATATTTGTCTTAAGGATTTGACTACTGTCGAAAATAAAAAATTGTACTATTGCTCGAACACAAACGAGCATTATTAAAGACATATTTTATTACTTTAATATATCGCACCTTTATTTCTTAGGATTCATTGAATATTGCATTTGAGTTCTAAGAAGTCCAATATTGTTTGACTGTTCCAGGATAAAATCTATTAAAAATTTTGTTGGGGTTTTACACATATATAGACATTTGTATGAGAGCATTTTATACATGCGTACATTTTTGGTGTTTTTCTTGCTGCCTATGTGACCTTCAGTTCCATCAGCGTTTGTTCATGTTGCTTAAGTTTTGCTCACTAGTTTATTTTCTACAAAAAGAAAGTCATGTGTTGTGAAATATAGAAATAATTACGTTATGTAATTATAAACAGATAGTTGTTAGAACACCAAACATAGACGTCGTATCTATGCAACTTTGTTTATACTTAAATTGTCTCTGACATTATACTCTTTCTGCATGTAGCAAGGTATCCAGTATTTTCGAGCAATGCTGACAAATGTATCAGATGTTACGGTAACATACTTCATTTATCGTAAAATTATACAAATTGCATTCCAGACAGAACTTACTTGCCAGAGGATACAGGAATTTGAAACCCAAGCCTCTTCAGACTTAGAACTACGTAACAATAAAATTGACGAGTTAAATAGGGTAAGTGCAATCGCGATTATGGAAGTTAGCTTATGCAAATCCTACCGTTCTTACTTTAGATTGAATTACGCATAATATAAATATTATGTAGGCGAGCTATGCTGTGTATCTTGACGATGGCAAATTAATCTAGATCTGTTCTTTGAACTTTCCAGACAACGGACGAACTTAGGCATCAAATGGCTAATCAACAGAAAGTGATTGAGCAGCACAAATCACATATAAATAAGTGTATAGACGTTGTAAAGAAGTTATTAAAAGAAAAATCAAACATAGAAAAAAAGGAAGCTAGGCAGAAGTGTATGCAAAATAGACTGAGGTTGGGCCAATTTGTGACGCAAAGGGTGGGCGCGACATTTCAAGAGAATTGGACCGACGGTTACGCATTTCACGAGCTTGCGCGACGGCAAGAGGAGATAGCAACGGAGCGGGAAGAGATCGACAAGCAGAAGAAGCTGCTGCTCAAGAAGAGGCCGTCGAACAGCGAGACCGGCAGGAAACGTAGTCAACCGCAACCTTCCTTGCATAACGGCACTGAGGCGACATTTTTGAAGCCAGATGCAGTACCTGGGTCGTATACGTGGCAGGAGTATTATGAAGCTGATGAAATACTCAAGGTACCATGATATTACGCGATCATATTTTCCTTAGATATCCGATTTTTCTCCATTCTTAAGCGATAATGTGTTTTCAGTTGAGGCAAAGCGCGTTGAAAAAGGAAGACGCGGACTTGCAACTAGAAATGGAAAAACTCGAGAGGGAGCGGAATTTACACATCAGAGAGTTAAAGCGTATTCACAACGAGGACCAATCGAGATTTAACTCTCATCCTGTTCTGAATGAGCGTTACCTCTTATTAATGTTATTAGGAAAAGGCGGTTTCAGTGAAGTGCATAAGGTAACGAAACATTCAAATTCCATCTATTGTTTTCGTTAACTGTATCAAAATTTACATAAACATAAATACATATTTTATTTACTTGCTCTTATCTGTGTCACGTTTTTTTCTCGCCTTATAGGCATTTGACTTAAAAGAGCAACGGTACGTGGCTTGTAAGGTGCATCAATTAAATAAAGACTGGAAAGAAGATAAGAAGGCTAATTATATAAAGTAAGTTTCTTTAAATTTTCACTCCCGTCGATATTAACTTGTTGATTATAATTGATAGTGTAGAGACGCTTTAATAACGACACGTTCTTGTTCCTCTCAAGAAGGGTGTTCTACCTATCCTTTTTTGTTACAACAGGCATGCATTGCGAGAATATAATATACACAAAGCATTGGATCATCCTCGAGTCGTAAAATTGTACGATGTATTTGAAATTGATGCCAATTCCTTTTGTACTGTTCTGGAATATTGTGATGGCCATGATTTAGATTTTTACCTCAAGCAGGTAAGCGTTTAATTATCATGTCACATTCCTTTAATGGTAGCCATAATATGTTTTTATTATTTTTAAACCATGTCTTAAACATTTCATTGCAGCATAAGACTATACCTGAAAGAGAAGCGAGATCTATTGTTATGCAAGTCGTATCGGCATTAAAGTACCTCAATGAAATAAAACCTCCAGTTATACATTATGATCTGAAGCCAGGTAAATATTATGAATCTAATAATTTATTTTCGCGAATGTAATAGTCAGTCCCGAGGAATTTTATATCGAAGATTATTTTTGTGCGCAAGTGAGTATGATTTCAT